>NW_027495584.1:0-255368 GCF_021521415.1 Bidens hawaiensis | reverse complement strand
CATATGCTAGTTCAACTATGAATGGTTTATCTAACTTAGTGGAGGCTTGATTAATTAATATCTTAAAAGGCTCATACACAAAACGTTTATTAGCACCGGTGTCAAACAAGATTTTGGCATAAAATTTGTTGATAAGAAACGTACCAGTAATAACATCGGAGTTTCTACGAGCTTCTTCTGCATTTAACACAAAGGTTCGTCCTCTAGCGTTATTTGGTTCTTCAACTCTCTTCTTCTTAGGATAATTATATATTAGTGACCTGACTCCCCACATTCAAAACACTTGTCACACCCCAACCTAAGGCAGAAATGCTGGGGCGTGATCCGATTGCTCACAGCTCGAAGATACTATTATAAATATAAATGACAATATCTAATTAACTATTTTGTTCAAATAATACACACAATAATCAAATACAACCAAACAATTCAAATAAATAAATACAACAAGTCTAAATCCATGTATGTCTTCGTTATAATCCTAAGGTCTTTCTAAGTGTCCATCCTTCAACTCAGGCAACCTGCATATGCGTAGAAAATGGAGTTTTGTCAACAAACATGTTGAGTGAGTTTATCACCAATCTTTGACACCAAAAATAATGTTAATATAATAAATAAGCAAAACGTAATAAATGCGGTAATGAAATCAAACCATAAACAAATAAGTTGTCGACTAAACCATTGCCAAGCGAATCGGGCGCCGGTAAATCAACTATGAGCAAATAAATAGAGTAAGACCGTTGCCAAGCGAATTGGGCGGTGGTCAATAGAATGAGAACCCCTCTCAAGGGGATATTTCAAACGATTGCATACAAAGACAAATAAGCACATAACATGTAGATTTGATTAATCACACACAATTACACATTTGCTATTTTTGATATGTATGCATATATAGATATGTATGTATAGTATGATATACGCATATGTCCCCAAAATGTTTGTGAAAATTGAGTAAAATAGGGGAATGATAAAACTCACCTTAGATGGAAGGCAAGTGAATATAATTAAGAATAAACGAGTTAACGGATAAGCGAGTTGTCCAATACGTGGCAAACGAGATAACTAATCAGAACCTGAAACTTTGTGATTTGAAACTATAAATAAAAACGAACTTAATACCACTGGAATCAATCCATACAGATGAGTATAACTCTAGTTATGTTGAATTAAACGTTTAAGCGAGCTGGTACTGACCATAATCCTAACAGTGAATTGGAAGTCGGGTTTTGGTCAGTAGCCTTAAAATTACGTTACGAGAATAAAATTCTTCTGAACCGAACGTATAATCCGACCAGAAGTGTGAGAAAACGATAAGTCAAAGTTGTTGACTATTTTACCCTTTATCGGGTTTTAAAGCAATTGACCAGTCAATAACCTTAAATCTCAGAAATTGATTGAAGGTTATCGACTAGGGAATGTTTATGAATGAAAAAAGCAAAGGGTTTAGGGATGACCAGAGGTAGGTGACGGCTGGAAGAGATGTATTAGGGTTAGATTAAAGTTTACAGCAGGGGAATTATTGTGTGTTTATATAGGAAAAGCAATAACGAACTAAATATGGGCTTTTTACTCGTTTAGGAAACCGAATCGAGTTTTAATGATCAAATGAATTATAAAATCAATATATTTCGTTCTTGGACAAGGGTTTAAGTATATGGTCATGTATTTTAGTTATATTATTTTTCTTGGGGCTTAATTCACTCGATTATGTCCTAAAAGAAACGATTTTATACCTTAAACGAGCGAGAAAACGAAATTAAGTTAAATGATCTATGCAAGGTCTCTATAGTGCCGCGCGACGGTGAGGGTGATGCCCACCGCACAGCGCTCTGACCTTCTAGAGGGAATTTCATTTTTTACAAGTTTAGTCCCTATACTTTGTTAAATGAGCATTACTTGAACTAATTTTGGTATAATTTGGTTTTGAACATTGATTGAAGTACAAGGGCCTAAAGTGAACATTAGGAAACTTATTTACTTATAAGTATTGTATTTTCAATAATAATAAAGATTTAAAAATCTTCCCGATCGGGTTTAAACGTAAACAAATATGGGTTTGAAAAATCCGAAATGTTACAACACTTACGAGGTTCCTTACATTCTTGAACTAGGTGTCCTGGTTTTCTACAGTTTCTACATACCAATTGTCGGCATACACCTGTATGTTTCTTTCCACATATTTGACACTTAGGTATGGATCCTCATTGTTTCTTAAAAGGAGGTCTTGGGTTTGTCTATCGTGTCCTTAACTGTAGTCGCATTTTCTTTTTGGGAAAAAGTCTTGGGGTTTAGATTGTTGTGTCTCAGCAACAATAGTGTCTCCAGCCTCAATTTCCTCAAAATATGTTATTTCTTTGGCTGCTTTAATGACGGTATGATATTCTTTCGTCAATCCCCACAAGAATCGTCTGATGCGATTTTCCTCAGTTATGACCAAGTATGTCACAAGTCGAGATAACTCATTAAATTTCATGACACACTCTCTGTATGTCTTGGTGCCTAATTCTAGGTGCAGAATTTCCTTCTAAATTCTGTCCTTCTCACTCGGAGGACAGAAGTATTGAGTAAATAATTCAGAGAATTCTTCCCATGATAGACAACGTGCTAAGTCATTGCCCTTGGTTTCTTTCTGAATTCTCCACTGGAACGACGCATCTGACTTAAACAGATGCACTGCAAAATGAACTTTATTATTTTCTAGACAGTCATTGATGTCTAGAATCCATTCCACTTCACTTAACCACTCGTGTGCTTCCACGGCACCTTTCTTTCCATCGAAAGGTGGGGGATTACAAGACATAAACGTCTTGTAGTTGCATTCTTTAGATACTTTTGTGTCTTTAGGTTTGGGCGGGAATAGAGTTTTCCCTCTTTGATTTTTCCTTTCTTGGAGTTTGTGATACACTATGTGACGTAGAGATTCCTTCAGGTGGTACATGAATCTTAGTTCTCTGTCGTTCATTTCCTTGTGCTAGCAGCGAGTATTTGTGCGACGAGGATTGCAATTCGGTCAATTGCGTTATCATCTAAGGGAGCAGACTTAGCACGTCGAGTCGAGTTATCCGGTGTATTGAATTATTGTGGGCAGTTAGATTGTTCAGCCGACATTGTCTAGAGTAAAGGAAAACACTACTTCAACTTTATTTATTTAGAATGAGCAATTACATCATTATTTTACACATAATACAACACTTTTACACATTTATACATGTATTCATGAAAGAAACGATCTGATTAAGGACTACGGTTTTTCTCTTATTTCAGCCTCATATGGAGAAATTATTATTACAGGGAATAGGTACAGAATGAAAGCTAAAAGATGGTTCTATTCATCATCGTCAATAATTTGTTCCTCATAGTTTTCAGGGGGTATACCTATCGATAAAATCAGGTCTCTTACCAGCTCCTACATCCTTCTATGTCAAAAACTTACAGTCTAATCCAAAAGGTTAAAGCCTAGGCATTCTTACCAAATACCTAATTCGCTAAAACCTGTGGCTCTGATACCAACTGTGACACCTCCCCCATATAAGGATGCAAAGTACATAATTGATACCAACTTAAAGTGCAACACGCTTATTTTATTTACATAAACTTAAGGTTGAAACTTGAAAGTACAAAACTTAATCAAACAATTCCTAACTTGAGATACAAAATTTCCCCAAACACTACTGATTTGGGGTCCAACGATTCTTCTGGCCACATAGGTTCGTAGTCTATGGTAACTAGCCATCAAGCTTCATTACCTGTGACACATGCTTAAAATACACGTCAGCTTATGTTGGTGAGTTCATGAATATCAATAGTTTATTAAAATAACATTAACACATTCATAACTTTTACCCGCCATGCAATATTTATAATGTTTCCCTACACCACAGATCTCTACGGGATCATTAGTGTTTAGCCCCACATACAATCAGATTCAACCACACCGTACTAGTGGGTTCACCAGCCATTCCCGCCATAGTGGCACGCATATATACATGTGTATGCATTCCTGGGAGTTATCCATGATATATCACATGCATATATCCAGTCATGAGTTGACGTGTTTATAATAGTTGCAGTTTAGACAAGCATGCTCACGTTCGGAAAGCATTCGTAAAACTCACCTTAGTTTTCATTGATGTTTATTATAGTCAACCCGAACTTTATTCCTAGATAGAACCAAAACAATCCTAAACACTCGTTCACATAAGGAGTGGGGTGTACTAGGTAGTCATTACCATGGTTGGCTTTGAGTAATCCCACTAACTTTAAGCATGGGTGATCGGTCCATGCCTACTCCAGGTCAAGTCACTCAACACCTATGTTGGAACCTATTCTGGTTGGGGGGGGGGGGGGTTAAGATTCCTAACAACATTTGAGAGAATGGAGATCGGTTTGTATTAAAGGACAGGCAAGGATTGTAGTATATTGTGTGTGAATGAATTACATTGCTCCTCTTCTCTCTTTTTATAGAGAAGAGAGTTATACATATTATCTATCGGATTTATCAACCTTATCCGGACCCTTCGGTCCATTCTGCTTTCCTTTGGTCCGATGAACTCGCAGATCTTTACCTCTTGGTTCCTGCCTCTTATCCCGGGACATGCGTGCATTGGGCCACTCGCTGGATCAGACGTGCAACATGTGGTTTCCCTCACAAATCGTTTCCCTCCAAGCGAGTTTCTAGAACGTTTGGGCTATCGGGCCTTCGCTGTTGGGCTTGTTGGTGTTGCTAGGCTGAAGTCTGCTCGTGAGGTCCATCTCATGGGTAGGCTCTTCAAGTCCACAATATATTGTTTTCGTTATTTATGGCGAGAATCATAGGCTCATTTGTTATTCTCACCTGGACCCTTCTTCTGCTTTGGTTTTTCAGTAATTGGTCCTTCTTAAATTTCTGGCTTGTTTTTTGGGGTTTGTCTAGGCCTCTTTTCCTTTGGCCCATTGTTTGAGACTCTGGCCCAGTTACTTTTTGTTTCTTTTCTTTGAATTTGACGGTTTTTATGTTCCCTATGAACATCATAACTGCTCCTTAATTGTCATTTCACCTACAATAATTGTGCTCTCTCTTCTCCGATAGTTTTCCGGCGCGTCGTTCCTCCTTCTAACAGGTTTGTTATCGTCTTTCTTCTTTTCATTATGAGTCGTGACAGTCTTTCCACCATAACTTCCACTATATCTTCTGCCAAAATGGCTTCTTTGTGCTCGACCTAACGCATTCCTGTTTCTTTATCCCCTACCCTTCCTGGACCGGACGAGATGGCCAACAGCCGTTCTGGTTTTATAGCCTTGTACGCGAAGAACCTCGAGTTCTCGAACATTCGCTATCCACTTACTGAGTTTTAGTTGTCTTTGTTGAAACACCATCGGTTGTGTTTCTCCCAAGTTCATCACTTAGGGTTTCTTCTTGTAACTCATTTTGAGGTTGCCTGTCGAGCTTTGGGTGGTTCTGCTACAGTTTCATTGTTTTGCCGATTATACCGCTTGAAGGCGGACGACGACTGGTTTACGTTTGAGCGACGTTCTGGTGATAAGTACCCTTCTTGTGTCTCTAAGATTCCTTCTGGGTTTTATCCTCAAGAATGGAAGGATAGCTTCTTTTTTGTTTCTGCTTCTTTTGCCCCTGGTGTTACTCGCCGCCGTCACATTGCTTCTAAAATTGACGATCCTACCTCCGGTCCTCCCACTAGTCTGGGTTGGCTTTATGATATGTTGGTTCAAAATAAACGGAAGCCATGACCTATCCCGAGCCTTTGTTGTATTTGGCAGGGGCTTAGTCAAATATGGCCTGATCCGTTGACACGTCCGGCTATGCTTGATGGGGATCAAGGTGGGTGACCCTTTGATTGCATTTATGTTGTTTTCTCCCCCTTTTACTCTTTTGCTAATTGTTTTTTTTTGTTTCAAAAATGAACTTGATGGAGATCTTGCAGAAACGCCCCATGAAAAGTGTTGAATTTGTGACACTCCCTGTTTTCGTTGCTGCCACATTGCAAGCTGCTCCTACTATTGATGCTTCTTCTAATTCTGATGCTCCCGGTTTTTCTTCTATTGTAGTTCAAGATACCCCGAAGCGTAAGAACATTGCTTCTAATTTGTTTGACTCCTCTTTGAAGGGCTGTCTGCGCAATTCCAAGCGCATGCATTTGGGATCTTCTGTTGGTCAGGGTTCCTCATCCGCTCCAGAGATTGTTGATGTGGATTATGACTTTTCTTTCCTAGTTTCTAATGTTTCCCCTGATTCTGTTGAGCCTATTGTTACTGCTGTTGATCCGAGGGGTAAGGACCTCGTTGCTCCCAAGGCCGATCCGAAGGGCAAGAGTCATGTTGTTCCTAATACTTTCTCGAATCCCACATCGGGTGGTCCGCCCCCTGCTGATCTCTTCGTTCCCAAATGGTCTCTAACAGTTCACTCTTCTGTGAATACCCCTCAGCTTGCTCACGAGTTCTTGACCCAAGTTGTTCCCCCTGTCGATTTTTCTCATGTTCAATCCATGCTGCCGGACAGTCTTGTTGGGGAATTTGGAACGTATCTGTATCGGACCCTGGTACTGGGTGCTTGCCTCCATCAAGCGTTTGTGGACACCAATAAACCTTTACCATGATAGCCGGGAGGAGATTGCCTATTTGAAGAAATCAGTTGAAGGATATACTAAGCGAATCATGGAGATGCGTAGGAGGGTTACACTGGCTGAGGAGAAGAGTCTTAAGGTGCCTGAGCTAGAGGCTGCATTGGAGTCCTCAAAGAAGCAAATTTCTGATTTGACAGCTGACTTTAAACTTGCTTAGGAAAAGGTTGTTGACCTCAACTTGTTCGTCCATCTCTTCTTGAGGCTTAATCCAAGATTGCTGAGGTTAGTTTCTCTTCCTTATTCCTTTTTTTTTAACTCTCTGCTCCCTGCAGCTTGAAGGAACTCCATCCATTGTGAAGATTCACGAGATGGAGACCTCCCTAAACCGCGAGCGAGTTGAGTATAAATCTGTTGTGGATCAGTTGGAGGCTGCCAAAGGTCAAGAGGAACAGAAGGTCATTAGTTTGTCTAGGGAAGTTGATTGGTTGAGGGGGGGAATGCTCCCGTTTGCAGGGAGTTGCTATGAAGCTTGAAGGTGACCGGAGGTGGATTATTTCCAAAGGCTTCCATCAGGTATATGACAGGGCTTTAGGTTGCAAGGAAACTTTGGAGGTTCGGGATGCTTTGAGCCGGGCAATTTTTGCTTCCGGGTTCCAGCATGGTCTTTGTGTAGGTTATGAGCATTATTCTCAAGGGACCTCTCTGCGGGACATTCCTTCGTTTTCTTCTTCTGTACAGGCGGAGGCCCACGAGGCTTTCTTGGCCGTCACTGCTCATATTCCCCCTATCCTTGCACAAGTTTCATCCAATCCCGAGATCTCTATAGAAGACATTCAAGCCCTTGCCTCCGTTGTGGATCCTCCTTCTCCCCTCCCTTAGTTTTTTTTGCTTGTGGTGCCTTATCCAGACAATTATGTTGCTTGTTCTTTTGTTTGTATTTGTTATGATGTAGTTGTGGTTTGGACAATGATGGTGCTTGCCCCTGTGTGGGCTTGTTTGAACATGGTTTCTTTAGGTATCCTTTTATAAACAATTGTGTTTGCTATTTACCATAGTTTTCATAGCTTATAAGTAATTGTTGGTTAACCATATAGCTTATCGGCGAGTCTTTCCCTCTTTGTTTCTTAGGACGCTTTAAAAGGGATATTTTTGTGAGTTGTTTCGAGACGGACTCGTGTGCTATACTTATTGTGTTTTGGTGAGACGGAATCACTTTTGTTTCTATATGCCTTGCTTTCACAAAAAGTTTCATCATTAGGATAGCGTTTACATTAGCATTGTACAAAAAGCAACATTTATACTTTCTTGGCTTTCCTCACTGGTAGGTTCCTTGTTTCGCCTGATCCTCGCTCTCTTGTTGACGCCTCTACGCATAGTATTTTCTGAGCTGCATAGAGTTCCATGTCCTTGGAATCTCTTTCCCCGCTGGGTCGGCCAGTTTATAGGCCCTCTTTTCCCTGGCCCATATGATTTGATAGGGGCATTCCCGTTTTGGCCCCAACTTTCCTTGATCTTCCTTTCTGCTTGCTTCGTTCTCTAGCAGTACTAGATCTCCTTTGTTAAACTTGACCTCTCTTACCCTGGTGTTGTACTCTACCTCCCTTCTGGCTGCCTCCTCCCTTCTTTCTTCAGCCAGGTTCAGGTTCAACTGTAGGTCTTCCTCATTCCCGTCTTCCCCTCGGAGGGTTCCACGTCTTGGTGCACCAATTTCTGCTGGTATCGTTGCCTCCGTCCTGTATGTCAAACTGAATGGTGTCTCCCAATTGCTGGTTTTTTGGCATGGTTCTGTGTGCCCACAAGACGTGAGGTAGCTCCTCCACCCATGACCCCCGCTGCCTTCCTAACATTCCGTTAATTCCTTCCACCACACTTCTATTTGCCCGTTCTACTTGACCATTAGCTTTGGGGTGGGCTACCGATGTGAACACTTGCTTTATCTTTAACTGGTTGCACCACTCTCGGAAAGGATTGTTGGCGAATTGCTTCCCGTTGTCCCTAACAATGGCATATGGCAACCCAAATCTACAAATTATGCTCTCCCATACGAACCTCCCTCAATCTGTTCTCCCGTGATGGTACGTAGTGGTTTAGCTTCCACCCATTTTGTGAGGTAATCGATTGTCACCACTAGAAATCTTGCCTTTCCTGCTCCCTCCGGAAAGGGTCCCACTATGTCTATCCCCCATTTTTGGAAAGGCCATGAGGAGCTTACCTGTATTAGGTTTGATTTCAGTTTCCTTCCTACCGGTGCATGTATCTGGCAATGGTCGCACCTTTGTATTTCTTTGAGAGCACTTAAAAACATGGCCGGCTAGTAATACCCAGCCTCATGGCTCGGGCTACTACCATTTTTGCCCCCATATGCATTCCACAGATCCCTTCATGTATCTCCCTTATCATATACTCTGCTCCCCCCAAGTCAATACATTTGAGGGAGGGCCTTAGGTAGGCTTCCTGTACAGGTCTCCCTCTATTATTTCATACTGCAGTGCCTTGACCCTTAACTTCCTTTCCTCTTCCTTATCCTTCGGAACCCTTCCTTCCCGTAGATACCTGATGACTCCAGTTGCTTTCTTGTGTCCCTACATGGGTGACCATTACCTCCATTATGACGGTTTCTTGAGGGTTTCTACTTTTACCTCCTTAGCTAGGTGATCAAAAGCAACCGCAACTAATTTACTCAAGGCGTCAGCTTTCTTATTGGAGCTTCTGGGGATATGTATTACCTCTGCGTGTTCGAATTTCTTTAGCAATTCCTGTGTTACTTTAGGATATTCCTTCATCTTTGGTTCCCTAGCGTCATAGCTTCCCCCCACTTGATTGGCCACTAAAAGGGAGTCAACATGAGCTTGAATTCTCTTTGCCTTTACTCCTTTGGCTATTCTAAGGCCAGCCATGAGTGCCTCGTATTCTGCTTCATTGTTTGTACTGGGAACCCCAATCGTATTGCATAAGTTAGCTCGATTGTAACATCCCGAAATTTCCAAAATGATATTAATTATATTACTTAATAATAGAGGGAAAGTTTACTCGGGTTATCGGAAAATAAATAAATAGAGTAGGAGTTGGTATGGGTCGGGCTAGTGTTGGGTAATGGATATGGGTTATGGACTTGGGTTATGAAAGAAGGAAGGAGAGTCCATGGGCTTAAGCCCATGATCCCTAAATATAAATACCATTAACAACCATTTAATCCTCATTCACACATATTCCATACACACACGACCCGAACCAAGATCCGAAGGCGAAAACCCGAGCTTGTTGGTGCTGGAACGTTGTGACGGACCAAAACAACATCAAGGCTTAACCGTGTTCGTAGTTCGACTCGTTCAAGGTACGTTTATAGTTAGAAATCGTTCGCGTAGGTTCGGGTTGATTTGAGAAATGATAGATCTGAGTTTGTATGGTAAAAACGAATCCAACAAAGCTAATCTTACTGAAAATGGTTATGATTTGATGGGTTAATCGATTGATAAAAAGAACCCGTAACCTATATGCCTAAATCGCACCCTTTAAACATCGATGTTAGGTCGATTTGATGGTTGAGGTTTGTAGGCGCTGGTCAGACGATCCCGTGGGTACCTAAATCGAGTTATTTGGTTAAGAAATGAAGGTGATTGAGGGATTTAAGAACGAACAGTAGCTGCAGACGACAACTTCGCCTGCAAGCTAAGTTCGCCTGATGAACTTCGCCTGCAAGCTAAGTTCGCCTGATGACAACTTCGCCTAAAGCCAAGTTCGCCTGATGACAACTTCGCCTAAAGCCAAGTTCGCCTGATGACAACTTCGCCTAAAGCCAAGTTCGCCTGATGACAACTTCGCCTGCAAGCTAAGTTCGCCTGATGACAACTTCGCCTAAAGCCAAGTTCGCCTGATGACAACTTCGCCTAAAGCCAAGTTCGCCTGATGACAACTTCGCCTAAAGCTAAGTTCGCCTAAGGTTTAACTTCGCCTAAAGTTAAGTTTGCCTAAGGTTTAACTTCGCCTAAAGTAAGGCTACCGGGTTCGGGGCCTTACAAGTTGGTATCAGAGCATAAGTTCGAGAGATTTAAGCATCCTACATGCTTAGACTCGAACAGAGAATGGGATTTAAAATGAGAAAGAAAGAAGATGACAGTTCAAGAATGCCATGTGTCGCTCAAGCAAGATCAGTAAAGGTAAAGTGTATGATTAAATGATATATGTTAATGAGAAAGAAAAGATATGTGATCGGCAGGGATAGGAATAATTGATTGTTTGATTTGACTAACTGCTTAAGTAGAACCAGCACAAAAGAGACTCATAAAGGGAAGTGTATAGGACACGGAAAGCAACGTGATCAGCTAGTCGCAGCTGGCCACTGTTATTACCTGTTAGCCTTGTTATCCTTGTACTAAATAGTTCCTCGAGTGATGATGTTTGTGTTTTCCCTTTTAGAATACTATGGCTGGAGCTGGAGACATTGTTGGAGCTGGAGGTCGCACTGGACGTCGCGGCAGGCCTCGTCCTGTCCGGCAACCCTCGGTAGAAGAAGATTCCAACACCGAAGATGAAGGAAGCGCAGCTGGAAGAGACCAGAACAATAACGAAGAGGTTCAACTTAGCCCTGCAGTTCAAGCAGCCATTGTTCAAGCTGTAGTTGCTGCTGTGAAGAACCTGAATCCCGAAAGATCTGCTGGAAGCCGTGAACGAACTGCTGAAGGGGCGGGTGGTGATGGTAGGAAGGATGGGGAAGGAGAAAGAGAGGCTTCGAGTGAGGATAAGTCTGTGGAGGTTGGTGACAGGAAAAGGGGCCAAGATGGGTGCAACTATAAGTCCTTCAAAGGATGCGACCCGCCAAAGCTGACTGGGTTGGGAGACGCAATCGCTACTCTTCAGTGGATAACCGCCATGGATAAAATCATCTGAATCAGCGAGTGTCGTCCTGACCAAGCTGTCGGTTATGCCACCCAATCATTTAAAGATGAGGCTATGTATTGGTGGGAGAGTGTGGAGCAGAGGAAGACCCGAGAAGAGATCGAAGAGATGAAGTGGGACGATCTGAAGGAGTTAGTGATGAAGAAGTTCTGTGCTGACGCCGAGGTTGAAAGGGCGGAGATGAAATTCCTAAACTTGAAAGCTGGGACGATGACACATCGTGAGTACACTACAGAGTTCAATCGAATGTCTAGGTTGGTACCCGATATGGTCAGCACTGAGGCTAAGAGAATCAAGTGTTATGTGAGGGGATTACCACAGAGAGTCCGCATGTTAGTCATGATAAGCAAACCTGTTACCTTTGAGTCTGCGATCGAGTTGGCGGAGATGGTCTATGATGATCTGGCGGCGGATGATGTGGAAGTGGAAGATGAGGAAAAAGGGAAAGGAACTAAAAGAGCTGGGGATGTCGTGGAGCGTGCAGGGAGAAAGACACAGAAGATGGCAGAGAAGGAAGCATGTAAGGTGTGCGGGAAGATGCACTTGGGGGAATGCAAGGCTGGTCCAAATCAGTGCTACCGATGTGGGAGGAAGGGGCACATCTCCCGTGAATGCACCGAGGACCAGAAGTGTTACAAGTGTGGTAAGTCAGGTCACATAGCTAGGGAGTGTGGAGAAGCCGTGGCAGTGGGGGAAGGAAGAGGAAACGCGTGAAATGATAGTCTATTAGCTGCTGAGGAGGTTGCAGGAGAATAAGTGGCATGTCACAGTTGTTTTATGTTTAGTAGTTGAAGAGTGTTTTATGTTACAGTTGAACCTATGTTTGTTTAGCAAGCTTGAATGATTTCCTTTTATGTTAAGAAGTACTTGTGACTTCTTGTGATTTTGTATGATCGACCTATGAATCTATCTTGAATGCATGTTGGTTATGATAAATAGTTGTGTGATGGTAAAGCGTCGCCTTAGGAGTTAGCATTATTATATAAAACAAGGTTCCTCGAGAAGGCGATAAGAGACTTGGTACATCGAGGGCTTCATGGACAAGCTACCGTAATAGCAACAACACATGATCACCGCTCGATGACTACAAGACAGGAGTAAGAGGGATAACCCGGAAAGCAAAGGCGATTCAATAAAGTGTGTAAATATAAGAAGTTTTCCTTTTATAGGGAATAAGTTAGGTTTCGGGGACGAAACCTCTTTAAGGAGGAAAGACTTGTAACATCCCGAAATTTCCAAAATGATATTAATTATATTACTTAATAATAGAGGGAAAGTTTACTCGGGTTATCGGGAAATAAATAAATAGAGTAGGAGTTGGTATGGGTCGGGCTAGTGTTGGGTAATGGATATGGGTTATGGACTTGGGTTATGAAAGAAGGAAGGAGAGTCCATGGGCTTAAGCCCATGATCCCTAAATATAAATACCATTAACCACCATTTAATCCTCATTCACACATATTCCATACACACACGACCCGAACCAAGATCCGAAGGCGAAAACCCGAGCTTGTTGGTGCTGGAACGTTGTGACGGACCAAAACAACATCAAGGCTTAACCGTGTTCGTAGTTCGACTCGTTCAAGGTACGTTTATAGTTAGAAATCGTTCGCGTAGGTTCGGGTTGATTTGAGAAATGATAAATCTGAGTTTGTATGGTAAAAACGAATCCAACAAAGCTAATCTTACTGAAAATGGTTATGATTTGATGGGTTAATCGATTGATAAAAAGAACCCGTAACCTATATGCCTAAATCGCACCCTTTAAACATCGATGTTAGGTCGATTTGATGGTTGAGGTTTGTAGGCGCTGGTCAGACGATCCCGTGGGTACCTAAATCGAGTTATTTGGTTAAGAAACGAAGGTGATTAAGGGATTTAAGAACGAACAGTAGCTGCAGACGACAACTTCACCTGCAAGCTAAGTTCGCCTGATGAACTTCGCCTGCAAGCTAAGTTCGCCTGATGACAACTTCGCCTAAAGCCAAGTTCGCCTGATGACAACTTCGCCTTAAGCCAAGTTCGCCTAATGACAACTTCGCCTGCAAGCGAAGTTCGCCTGATGACAACTTCGCCTAAAGCCAAGTTCGCCTGATGACAACTTCGCCTAAAGCCAAGTTCGCCTGATGACAACTTCGCCTAAAGCCAAGTTCGCCTGATGACAACTTCGCCTAAAGCTAAGTTCGCCTAAGGTTTAACTTCGCCTAAAGTTAAGTTCGCCTAAGGTTTAACTTCGCCTAAAGTTAAGTTCGCCTAAGGTTTAACTTCGCCTAAAGTCAAGTTCGATTAGAGAATAGATTAAAACGATAAGTAAAAGTAAGCTAATACTAGGCCACCAGATTAGATCAGGCGAGTATTGATACGTGTAACTTATACAGTCAGCCGAGCACAGTTAAAGAAATGATTTACAACTATCAGAGGAAGAAGCAGAGTTCAGGTGAGTTTCTAGCCCCATTCCTTGTTATGTTTTCGGGGCTGTGTGCATACTCGATGTGTTTGTTAATACATTTATCCTAAGTGATAAGTGTATGCCATATGTGATATATGTGATGGATATGAATGATTGCTTGTCGGTACGCGAACGATCTTCGGATATTGCGCGTACTGTCAGGTTAAAAATAAAGGTACGAATATTATATATCGAAGATGTATGAATATTACAAATGAATACTTGTCGGGGCGTGAACGATCTTCGGATATTGCACGTAACGAAAAGGGGTATGGTTGTAAATGAAGGATGTAAAGAACGCCTAGAGTGTTCTTATGCTATAATGTAATTATTGTATATGTGAAGTATGTGTATACAGGTACACGAATGGTATGTGAGTTCTACGTTCGACATAGTAAGTTAGGATGGCAAATCCCTCTAACTTCTGTTGGACATAGACTTGGCAGGTGATGGCGTAGTTAAGGACTGCGAGCCTTATACGTGATGTAGATGATAGATGTAGACGTAGATAGGGACGGTGGGCCTTATACGTGTTATAGGAGATAGACGCCAACGTAGATAAGGACTGCGGACCTTATACGTAACGTAGATAAGGACTGCGGACCTTATACGTAATATAGATAGGCGTCAGCACAGGAAAGGACTGTGGACCTTATACGTGCTTTAGCATAGGGGAGGACTGCGGACCTCGTACGTGCTATGAATTAGGTTGCAACATAGGGAAGGACCGTGGATCTTGTACGTGTTGTGGATGTATGATGGTATAGGGAAGGACCGCGGACCTTGTACGTACCATGAATGGTGAACATAGGTAAGGACTGCGGACCTTTTACGTGTTCACGATCGTGAGTACAGGTATAGACGGCGGACTATGAACGTACTCTCGGTAGACTGAGGTTAGTGATTGTAGATATGTATGTATGTATGGTAGTAAGTATGTATGTAGAACAGAAGGGTAACTAGTTAAGTATGGATATGTATCTTCGGATATGTATGTATGTGTATGTATTGTATGGCGTCCGATTAACTAGAACTCACTCAGCGTAGCTGACTTTTAGTATGCACGCAGGTGAGTAGAATGAGACAGCTAGCTTGAGCGGGCACATGGTGGGCGAATAGGAGACTGGCATCTGAAGACTCAAGATGTTTTAATGTAATTGACGTTTATTTTGAAAGACAAGAATGTTTAATTAAGGCAAGTTTTGGATTGCTGTAACGTTTCATGAAAGTTTTTATATTCCGCGAAAGTTTTAATGAACTCTGATTTGTAAGAACTGTGTTTATGAGTAAATCCGACGCTAAAGTAAGGCTACCGGGTTCGGGGCCTTACATCGATTCCCTCAGGGCTGACAAGAATGAGCCCTGCCCCACTTCCCTTTTCGTTAGAGACCCCATCCGTGTATAACTTCCATAAAACTTCCCCCTCATTTTCCTCTTTCCCCTGGCTTGCTTCCCTCTTTTCTTCTTCCTTTCCCCTTTCTGTTTCTCCCAAGAAATCGGCTAAAACCTGCCCTTTGATGGCGGTCCTTGGTTTGTACTTGAGTGTGTGATCTCCCAGTTCAATTGCCCATTTTTTTAACCTTCCCGATACTTCTGGCTTCGACAGTACTTGCTGCAAGGGTTGGTCAGTGAGCACTTCTATCACATGTGCCTGAAAGTACCTTCGTAACTTTCTAGCCGTGTAAATGAGGGCTAACAAAATCGATTGTAGGCTCTTAACATGAAGTTATTTGTCGGGTATTAATGGTCGAAAACGAATTTACGAGCCTATACGAGCCGTATAGGGCTATACGACCCGTATAGACAGATTTTCAGGTGTAAGTCTAAGCTTAAAACATGAAAGATTTTTATGATGGTCTATTTTTATGTATGTGGACTAGGGCTGTTCACGAGCCGAGCCCGAGTCGAGCCAGGGTGTTTTTGAGCTCGGGCTCGAAATTAAACGGGGGTAACTTAGTTAGGCTCTAGCTTGATTTTAAAGTTAAACGTGCTTAAGATCGAGCCAACGTGCCGAGCCAAAGTCGATTTTGGCTCGGTTACAAAAATGATCCAAATCAGCTCAGGATGTTTCAAATCAACTTTTTATAGCTAGTTTTAATCGAGCTTTTTTCGAGCGAGCCACGAGCCCGAGCTTCGAGCCTCGAGCTTTTTGAACAACCCTAATGTGGACTAGATGTTTATTAGTATGTTTTGGCCAAATTTTTTGTTGTTTGTTTAATCATTGATTAATTATTATGTATGGAGCATTGTAAAGCGTAAAATAATATAATCTTAAACGAAGGTTTTCGGGGTACAACTACAAATTACTTAGCTAGTATGTTATGTAAAACTAAATAGACAATATATCATATTATATTATTCAACCTTTTAGTATTTTACTCACCCTAAAATATAAAAAATAAATAAATTTTTTTTTGTCTATACGGGCCCGTATAGGCCTATACGGCTATGCGAGGCACCAGAAACAATGACTGACAATGTCCGATACCAGCTGACACAAGTCAGGTGCTATAAGGCCCGTATAGTCCTATGCGAGCCGTATAAACAAAAAGTGGTGTATGAGGGATCCATACTTATGAGGATGCTAAGCCATAAACAAATGTCTCTCATGTGGATTTGGCAGGGAACATGAGTTTAATGCAAATTGAATGTCTTGTCGTTTTGGAGTTGGTAGGGAGCAGGAGTTTCAATGCAAATTGAATGTCTTGTCGTTTTGAGTTCATAACTTAAAGCCAGTTCAACACTGCTTCACCTACTTATGACCCTTATTTGAAACTGGAACCGAACCCGTATTACCCATTTAGGACCTGAATCGTGAGGTTGTATATGGTTCCGGATCTGGGTATGAGAACTGCAACTAAACGAGTCAGGTATACCGGCTTCATTTTTCCTCTTCCCTCTCCTTTTCTTGGCTTGCTCCCGCTCACAAAGTACAATCCGAGCCGTTTAAAAAATGTAAATGTAAAATACAAAACAAGTTAAAATCTATACTTTTATTTGTTTTTAAGTTTGATAAACTTGCTACTTAATTTATGTGTGTTAGCATATGTTTGTATGAAATGGTGAACGGCTCATTCTTAGAGGACTCGACTAAAATATTGGAGAAGGTCAAGAAGCTTTGCTGGAACCATAACACTTAATTTGACTGAACCACGGAATCAAAAAACCTGAATTTGATTTTATTTGAGTCAGCGAAAAATAGTTGCACTTTGTTTTATATCAAATTTGATTTGAGTAAATGAATAATAGGTTATTTTCTTACTAATGAATTAAAGCAAAATACTTATTTTGATAAATACTTTATAAATCAAACAGATAAATATTTTTTATGTTTACGTAACATATCACACAAAAACGTAGTACTTGTTAGCACTTTCATTTTTATGAACTGAAAAGTTTAAACTCAGTAGACTCGCTCTCCTTTCCTTCCTTCCTTCCTTCCTTCCTCCAGCAGAGTGACTCAGATCATCCACCCCTCTTTACTCCATTCTAAGACGACTAGCTAGGTCTTCGCTGTTTGATCTTTTATTCTAGAGAAGATGGCATACGCAGGTATCCAGATGTTCATGCAGAAGTTGAACCAAATCATTCACTGCACTGACAATCCGTTCTTCAACAACAACCCAGAAATTATATCTGAAAGGCCTCAGTTACAGCTTCTCTATCACGACCTCACCTCCGTCATTAAAACCTTAAGTTTCATCGACCAACATCAACACCTCGAAAAAGTGAAGGATCTGAAGAAAAGATTCATACATGTAGCAGAAGAGGCTCAGTATATCGTCGATCTCTTTCTATCCAGTGTTGTCATTAGGAATAATGGAAATTTCCATATATCTGAGGGATTTAATCCCTCCCTAAATCTTGATGATATTAGGAGGTCACTAAAGTCTGTCGAGGTGGAATTCATGAGTATGAGAATTGATGGCATGAAGTTGGATTCATCTGATAGAACAGATAATCAGTCTGTTCCTGCTCAAATTCCCATCACCAGAAATTCATTAAGATCAAAGAATGTATTGGACGAAATCTTCATAGGCCTTGATGATGATGTTGAGCTCATAAGAGGCAAACTTGTTGAAGATCAAAAGAAGGTAGGTGTTGTCTCTATTGTGGGTATGGGCGGAATAGGCAAGACCACCCTCGCCACCAAACTGTTCAACGATGCTTATGTTAAGCATCATTTCCATGTCCGTGTATGGGTCACTGTGTCTCAAACATATGATAAGCGTGCTGTGTTGCTTCAAATTCTAGAATCCATTGGTGCTAATGGAGGCCTTGAAGAGGCTAGTGACTCTAGACTTCGTGAGTTGGTGCACAAAAACCTAATAGGTAAGCGATATTTGATTGTGATTGATGATATCTGGCACATAGAAACATGGGATAGCGTCAAATTATTTTTCCCTCGTGACAACAATGGAAGTCGAATTCTGTTATCGACCCGCTTCAGTGAAGTTGCTAAGCATGCAAACTCAGATGGACTCATTCATTACTTAAAGTATTTGAACAAAGAAAGAAGCTGGGAGCTGTTGTGTCAGAAGGTGTTCCATGGAAATGAATGCCCTGAATGGTCAATTAAACCTGGAATGCAAATAGTAGAGAATTGTAAAGGATTACCACTTGCGGTGGTTGTCATTGCAGGGGTTTTAGCAAAAGAAGCATTGAGAGAAAAGTTTTGGGAGGAAATTGCTCAAAGGACGGCCTCGCACATTGTTGGTGAGGAGAACGGATGCCTGGAAACATTAGGTTTAAGCTACAATCATCTTCCTCTTCACTTGAGACAGTGCTTTCTTTATCTTGGTGGCTTCCCAGAAGACTACTTGTTTGCAGTAAAAAGGTTAATCTGGTTATGGGTGGCTGAGGGATTTATTAAAGAAGATGGGAATAGAAGGTTGGAGGATATTGCAGAGGGTTACCTGTTGGATATAATTGATAGGAATCTTGTAATTGTAGCAAACAAGAGTGACTCTGATGGAGCTATCAAAGCTTGTAAAGTGCATGATCTTGTTAGGGAGTTATGCCTAAAAAAAGCCAAGGAAGAACGATTCATCCTTCAAACAGAGAGGCTAGCATTTCCCTCTCACTTTTATAATGCTCTTACAACACCGTATGAGGCGGTCCGTAAGTTTATTTATACCAACGATCCACACTTAAGTCATGTGTCCACCCAAGCCCTTCGATCGATTTTGTGGGTCGGTGATTTCAGATTCTTGAGTGATGACATTGCAAAGTATTTCAACTCTTTTGTGCTACTTAGGGTGTTAGATTTATATAATTGTCACCTGCAGGACTTACCTAAAAGTGTGGATTTGCTAGTTCACTTGAGGTATCTTGCAATTCGGTGTTCGTCTAAAGATTTCCCATCTTCAATATGCAATTTATGGAACCTTCAAACCCTAATTTTTAGCGCAAGTGGTACCATTGTTTTGCCGAGTAACATATCAGATTTGGTAAATTTGAGGCATTTGTGGAGCTGGAATTGTCCCTTTGGTTTTTGTTCCATTGAAAAACCAATGAATTTGCAAACTATTTCAAGTTTGAGGTTCAAAGATGATGCACATAGTTTTCAAAAGTATTTTCCCTGCGTTAAAGATCTTAGATGCACTACTGCAAGTGATAAGCAAAATGACTTCAAATCTCTCACCTGCCTTGAAAGGCTCAGTTTGTGGAGTTCTTCTGTGCATGGAAAGAATCACATTACACTCCCAGCAACATTAAAAACACTTGCACTAGAAGGCTGTGGTCTACCATGGAGTGATATGTCAATCATTCAGTCGTTACCTAATCTTCAGGTTCTAAAACTACACTCCTATGCCTTTCTGGGAAGCTGCTGGAACACAAATGGTCAGGAGTTTCGTCAGCTAAAGTTCCTGAGACTTATGTGGTTGGATATCAAAGTGTGGGAAGCCTATAGTAGAAGCTTCCCATGTCTCAGACGATTAGAAATCTTCAGCTGCGAAGATCTAGAAAATATCCCGCTTGAAATTGGGGACATACCAACGCTTGAGCTTATTCAAATCTATGAATATAGGGAATCTCTTGGTGAATCTGTTAGAAGAATTCAAGAAGAGCAACAGGATATGGGAAACTACAACTTAAAGTTTGATGTCAACCTTGGTTAGATATCAATCAATTTGGCTGCCTTGCTTTGTGCAGTTAGTTTGGCTGCGACTGCTAGTTTTGGTCTATTTGTGCCGTGAGTCTGAAGACATTTTAGGGTAATATTTAATGCTGCATTTTTAACTTGTAGTATTGAAATCAGGTGAAGAATTGTTGTGCGTTCTTGATTTACGAAAACCTAAATTTTATTGTGAATTAACAATCATTTCTGACCGAGATAAATGTTGAATTATAATTTCCTGTCGTAGTTTAGCTGTGAATTACCTGCTATAATACTCTTAGTAAATGGTGTGTTCATAATTTGGTTCTTTGCATCATATTTTTAATGAACTTGGTAATGTTTTAAGAAAAGAATAGAGATGATTGATCAGCTTTCTCAATCTTGATGATGATTGCACACAAGTGCTTTAGCCATCACCAAAGCGAATCGATCCAATCATAAGTAGGTGCACCTGTCGAAAATAATCGTTAACTGATTAAGCGACTGACCTGTTTTAAGATTCAGTTAGATCGGGTTTCGGTTAGGGGAATATCAGTAATTCGGTTTACCCAGAGATTTTCGGTTCGGATTACAAGTGTGGAAAATCTTAAATCAGAAGATGTTAATTTCTTAAAATGCAGGTATTGCTGCAGAAACATCGAAAGGTTGATCAAAATGGTGTCAAGTAGAAAAGGAAGCTGTTGTGTTTGTTGTGATAGCCAGATTGATTCTCGGTTATACATTTAAAACTTCATAACTTCAATAATTACAAATTTCACACTTAAATTTTCACCAAATCGTGTATACCCGAAACCCAACCGACCCAACTCGACTCGACAACTGACAGATACCTGATTAGAGCACCCGATCAACACCCCTAACTTGAAGTAGGTAGGTAGAAACTGACACTTTTAAATGTCTTAGTCACAAATAGAGAGTACTTAATTTCTATTATAGAAATATATTATTAACTATTGTGTAAAAAGATAATCTAGAATCACTCAAGTTGCATGCAAGAGTCGCTTCTTATACTAGTATAACAAGCGTTTCTACATGGTACTGTAATTCCATGCCTAATATGAGGGGTATATTTCTTCATAACAATTAATATGAATTATAGGTCTATCCATCGTCTATGTTTAATAAATGTGCAAATGCTGTGGTAGATTATTTAACTTTTTATATGTTAAAAAATATGTTGTGTCATTTTATGTATATTAAAAATGTTGGGCCTGCATTAGACAACAGGTTAGTACAGATCTATTTGACTATCTGGTTAACAGTAACCCCATTTTCTAGCTGATTTTCTTTTGTTTAGACATTATAAGTTTATAAACCAACCTGCTTATATGCAGGTTTGTTCAGTGACTGAGAATAACTCGGATGATTTAATCAACTACAGCTCTCACCTGGGAAGCAGATATCCCAAAGGTACAATTTCAGATACCATTAAAACCGCCCACGTTTATAATGTATTCCTAGCTAATTATAGTTTTATGCAAGTGGCAGTCCTATGGTTATTATACACCCTCTGGCCTACGTTAAATAATATATTGTTAGTCTTCTGGTTCACATATGTTTTATTTGATTAAGAGACCTGCAGTCTTGCTAGATTTTAAGTGATGATTGCTTATGACACCATTCATCCGTCACCTGCCTTCAGGTCATCACCAATCTTAAAGCGATCGAAATATCAGTTGGCAGTGCGAATAATTCTGTAAATATCAATTACTAGGTTTTAGGCCCCGGGGGTGTTATTTAGGTTTTTGTTTTTAATCGTTTTGCTATTTTTATATTTTGTAATAATTTGTTTTATTTTTTTAACGTAGCTTTGTTTTAATTTAATACGTATATAGTAGTTTGTTACGTTAGTTATATTTATTTAACATTAGGGCTCTTTCAATTGAGATGTGTAGGTTTCTTAAATTTTTAACGAACCAACATAAACAAACTCGAATATGCTGATTTTTTTAAAATGAACAAACATGAACACAAAAAAGTGTCTTATGAAAAAGGGGTGGTTAATATAGGTTACGACGGTGGTTGATGCATGAGAGGGGAGGTTGACGATGGTGGGTGGTAATCATAAGTAAACTGGTGATTGAGAGGATAGACCGGCGACAGTGAATATGTAGATGAGAGAAATTATATTAAGGTTTAATGTTAAAAGGGTTTCACAAATAAATGAGATCTTATAACCCGTTTAATGGTCATCCGGGTTTGGTGAGACCCATGACCCGCAAAAATTATTGTTTGATGATTAAGGGGTTTCACAAATAATTGAGATGTTATAACTCGTTTAAGAATTATCCGGGTTCGGTGAGACCCATGACCCGTGAAAATTATTGTTTGATGATGAAAGGTTTTATAAATAAATGAGATGTTATAACCTGTTTAAGGATTATCCGGGTTTGGTAAGACCCATACCCGCGAATTCGGGTCAAACACATAAGAAGCCACCATTCATGAATGAAGCAATCTGGTGACTCGAAAGGGGGTAGGGAGCAACCATATCGCGACACAATATAGGCAATTATATATGTAGATAGATAGATTTATAAAGATATACGTCATGTTTGGTTGTGGGCTCCCTGTAAAGATATCTTTCATGTGCATAATCAGTTATTTATAAATGTTTTAAGTTAAGCCTGCAAGCTCAACAGCTATTTATAGTTGGCCCTTTTAAGAATGTTTTTCATGTTCAGACTGTTTAAGCTAGGTGTGCATCTAATCTCATATGTTTGATTTTTAAAGACTTAGTTGGTAAAGTTATAACGAAGAGATGTGTATTTGTATGATTAGTTACTCTCATTAAACAATGTGTTGTGAAACCATATTCAGTTGCACCTCGTGTTTTCACTTTACCTAGGTGTAACAAAAGCTGTCTGTTTTGTTAGTGACTTTAGTGTAATTAGGGATTAACTTGTTGATCAAGTTAATTGTAATATGAATCTAAATAAGTCGGGTGTAGGATGCACAGTTATTGGATCTTACTATAATCTATAATCCTATTGGTACTTAGGGGCGAAGCCCCTAAGTCATGGGGGTCCGCCCCCTTGGCGGAAGTCCGGGGGCAGCGCCCTTAGTAGCAGGGTCCAAAGGGTGGCAACCCTTGGCAGGTCCAAGGGGCAGCGCCCCTGGCTGGGGTCGAAATTTAATTTGGACATTTGTTGTTTCATTAAAATCGTATCATAAATTTAATTAAATTAAATTTCATAATTAAAATTATTATTGATTTTAATGAAACCAATAGGAGCGTCCTTTGGTGTTTTGAATTTCAAACATGTTGTTGTGATAACTGCAAAGCAATTATAACTGACCAAACCCTAATATATCATTCATCTTGATCATACGTAACTTCTCTGGTTCATCATAACACACATAAAATCCATACTTGGTTCTTGCTCTTAAATCTAATTTTCACCCGGTCAAAATATTTGGGAACCACAATTAATTTTGATCTGATAGTGTTTATACAACTCTCAAATATCCAAAGATACTTGTCTGCATAAATTCTCCAACATAAGATCAAAATTATTTACTATGAAGATGGCGAATGGACAATCGTTGAAGGACATGACGAGCAAGTTTGACAAACTGGAGAAATTCGAAGGCCAGGACTTTCGCATATGGCAAAAGAATATGCACTTCCTTTTGACTACCATAAAAGTGGTGCACGTGTTGGGTACGCTCATGGTGGTGGTTGAAGAAGAAGGAAACCTGGAACAGATTAGGAGGAAATCAAAATGGGAGAATGACCACTACATCTGCCTCGGTCTTATTCTGGACAGTATGTGCAATACGTTATTTGATTTGTACCCAAACAATGAAACCCCTAAGAAATTGTGGGATATACTTGAAGCCAAGTATATGCCAGAAGATTCTTCAACTAAGAAGTTTCTTGTGAGTAATTTTAACAATTACAGGATGGTTGAGTTCAGGTCTATTGTGGAACAATACCATGAATTGTGTCGAATTTTAGGGCAGTTTTCCCAACACAGCATGAACATGGATGAATCCATTTCTGTTTTATCAATCATTGACAAGTTACCTTCTTCATGGAAAGATTTCAAACACAATCTAAAAAACATGAAGGGTTAATTAAGTTTGGTTGAACTTGGAAGTCACTTCAAAATTGAACAGGGCTTGAGAACATTTGAAACTGTTGATGTCAATGATGTTAAAAGAATAGGCTGGTCAATATGTTAACATGGTTGAGGATGTTGGAACATCTAAAGGTAAGAATAAGTACAAAGGAAAATGTAAATTTCAAGGAAACAACAACATGTGTCCAAACAAGAAGGCAAAATAGGGCTGTTGGAAATGTGGCAAACAGTGTCACTTTAAAGAGACTGCTGGATTGGAAAAATGAACAATAATGGTCCAAAGAACAAGCATGATGCAAGTCCAAGTGGGTCTAAGGACCAAGGAAAGCAACAATGTCAGAATTTAGTACACAATTTTAATTCGGTTGAGAATTATATTTCACTAATTTCTTAAACATGTTTTGTGCAGGATGATGATGTTGCTTGGTGGGTTGATTCGGGTGCAACTAGCCATGTATGCAAAAATTTTAAATGGTTTGAAGAAATTCAAGACGTTGCAGATGGATCTATTTTAAAAATGGGGAATTTGCAACCGAACCGATCAAGGGACTAGGCAAAGTCAAGCTAGTTTTTACTTTTATATGTTCTCGGGCGAAAGAATCTCTTATCTGGTGTTGTTTTAAATAATTGTGGTTATACGTAAGTGTATGAAAGTGACAAGTATATCTTGACATGGTACGTACATTTGTTGGTTTCGGTTATCTCTATGTAATGGTATGTTTAAGTTAAATGTTGATGGTATCTTTTGTTGGCTTCCACAAGTTCTAATATTGTTTCATATGAATCTAAAATGTGGCATGCTAGATTAGGACATGTTCATTAAAAAAGATTGAAAGACATGTCTAAAATGAATTTGATTTCAGCATTTGATTTAAATAGTAAAAAATGTAATACTTGCAAGTTAACTAAAATAGCTAGAAAACCGTTTAAAGCTTTTGTTAAAAGAGAAACAAAGGTGCTTGAATTAATTCATAGTGACTTATGTGATTATCTAGAAACTCCAACTTTAGGAAATAAAAAGTATATTGTTACATTTATAGATGATGCATCTAGGTTTTGTTATGTGTATCTTTCGCATTCTAAATATGAGTCTTTAGATAAGTTTAAAATATACAAAACTGGGGTAGAGTTGCAAAGAAATGCTTTAATTAAGACATTCACATAGATAGGGGAGGTGAATATTTTGATCCATGTTATTTTCAATTGGTGGGAATTATACATCAAACCAGGGCTCCTTATACACCAGAACAAAATGGTGTATTCGATAGGTAGAATGGAACATTAAAAGAAATGATAAATTTTATGTTATCCTACTCGGGACTTAGTGATGGGTTTTGGGGTGAAGCTATGTTGACAGCTTGTTATTTGTTAGATAGGATTCCTAATAAAAGGAATAAAATTGCCCCTTATGAACTTTGGCATTGGGAACCTCCAAAATTTCATTACTTGAAAATATGGGGCTGTAGAGCTATAGTAAGGCTTACAGAACCCAAAAGAAAAAAATTTGGGTGAATGAGGTATTGATTGCAAAGGAAAAATTCGGGTGAAAGAGGTATTGATTTCATTTTTGTTGGATATGCTGAGCATTCCAAGGCTTATAGGTTTTATGTTATAAAACCTAATGACTACGTATCAGTTAACACTGTTTTTGAGTCAAGGGATGCAATTTGGGATGAGAACAGGTTTTCATCTATACCTAGACCAAAAAACATGATTAGGAGTTCAAGTAATTCTCAAACAATTAATCATGAGAATGATGTTCCATTCACTTCAACTGAGCTAAGAAGAAGTAATAGAGCTAGAAAGCCTAAGAACTATGGTTTTGATTTTCAACTATATTTTGTTGAAGGATCAAGAAATGAGATTCATAAAATATATGAATATATAATGTTTTAATATTGAGGAAGATCCTAAAACCTATAGTGAGGCTATGGCATCTCGGGATGCTGCTTTCTGGAAAGAAGCCATTAATGTTGAGATGGATTCTATTATGCAAAATAACACACGGAAATTATCGGATTTACCCCTTGGTTGTAAATGGATCTTCAAGAAGAAGATGAAAGTATATGATTCAATTGATAAATTTAAAGCCAGATTGGTGATCCTAGGCTTTACACAAAACGAAGGAATAGACTACTTTGATACATATGCTCATGTAGCAAGAATATATGTAATAAGATCGTTGATTGCTTTAGCAGCAATACATAATCTTATTATGTAACATTAGTTAGTTTTCAAACCCGACAACCCGACCCATTTTAAATTTTTTATTTTGTTATATGGTTAGATTATTTTGAAAACCCTTGTTATTCATGAAAACCTTAGAAACTCTCTTGTGACCCTTGTTTCTTTTAATGGGTGGTCAAGATTTAATCTGGTGGGAAAGGAGGATTTAAGTATTAATAAATTAGTAATAAGTACACAGGAAGGCTGTCTCTCACCAGTACACATGCAACGCAGAGGAAATGAAAGGTCATATCACATCATAAAACTCAAACCCCGTTCTATCCTTTCACGTTAAAAGTTTTTGAACTAAATAGTGGTCTCCCAAAATAGTGTTCTCCAGAAGACTATTGAAAGCATTGACGGCGATAATACACCGATTGGTTTCGTCTTCTCCAGAACACCGATAACACCGATTGAAGGTATCTTTGTTAGTTTTTAGGTAAAAGATTATCTGTAATAGTGTTTTGTCGGTCTCGATAATTGTGTAGTAGTTTTTATTAAACAATGGATTTGGGGGTTTTTGGAAAGTTTTCAGAAATGTTATTCAAAAATAGGTTTTGTTGATGGTGGTTTGTTTGATATGTTTTTGTTGATGTTTGTTTGTTTGATTTGTTGATAAAACGGCAAAAAATGTTTTTATTAGACAATAGGTTTGGGGTTTTGTTGATTGTTGGTCTCCCATAGTTAAAATATGTTTTTATTAGACAATGTTGTTTTATATTAGAGAATAAGTTTTGTTGATGGTTGGTCTCCCATTGTTAAAATATGTTTTTGTGGATGCTGGTTTTTATTAGACAATGTTTTTTTTATTAGATAATAGGTTTTGAAGATTGAATATCTTATTTGCAGGTGGTGGAGTTGTGTGAAGAACTTGAAAATGAGAAGTGGTATGTACTCTTGGGGGGGGGGGCATGTAGTCTGTGTTTATGTTTATCAAGACCAGTGATGTTTATTCTTTTGAACGCCGTTTTTTATGTAGGGAGGAAGAGTGCACGGATTGCGTGATTGTTGTTGGCATCTTTTAAAAACACGTCTGGCAACCCGATAGATGTTGACATGGAAAGCCCGTTGACGTCGATAGGTATGTTTTTTGTGTATTGAACTTTGATGTGTTTTGAATAGCATATACTAGGATAACCCAAAAACTGTTACGTACGTGGCAGGACGCACAAGGGGTCGGAAGGTCATACAAATTGATGATTCGTCAAGTAAAAAAGTGAAAGGTGTTACTTTGTTTAAATATTTGTTAATTTTATTGCAAAAATTTGTGTTCTGTATTTTAATGTAATATATTGGTTTGATATCTAAAAAACTGTTGATAGCTATAGTTCCCGGAAACGGAAGAGAGGTGATGAGACATCACGTGAGAGAGACCAAGAAAGCATCATTCACGTGGAGTCGTCGAGTAAAAAATGTAAAGGTGTGCATTCTAAAACCCAAAAAAGGAAGAGGCATGTTTTTATTGTAATGTATTTAAGAAAATAATTATTTGAAGACCCTATTATTCTTTTATGTCAAGCAGGTAAGAGTGTTGAAGGTTCTAAAAAAAGGAAGAGCGAACAGGAGATAGTTTCAAAGAAGGCCAAAAGGGTCCTAAAGGCAGATAAGGGGTTGCCGCTCTACACACGGTGTTGCCCACTGCAGGTCGCAAGATGTGTGAAGATACTGAGGAAAAATCAAAGAAAAGCTATCAGAGAGATGGGATTTGGTGGTTTACTAAGGTTTAGGGTGGATGGTATTCCTTTGCCAATGGCGCGCTATGTTGTTGAAAATTTTGATCCAGTCAACATGGTGATTGATATTCCAAAAGGGAAGATAAAGGTGGACGCGGCAGCTATTAATCATATGTTTGGTATCCCTTATGTCGGTTTGAAGTTAGATAGAAGGATAAATATGATGAATGTACTGAAAGGATAAAGAAATTGAGAAAGAGGTACCCAAACCGGTTCGTTTCTCCAACGGAACTAGTTTGGAGGATTGAAAGCGCTGAAGATGTAGACTGTTTTGATTTTAGGTTGGACTTCCTGATGCTGTTCCAATCAATAATGGTAGAGTGCACCAGTAACGGCCGATGCCGAGATACGGTTTTACACTACTTTAATGGAGTAACAGATTTCAGTAAAATCGATTGGTGTGAATATATTATTCAGGCGTTGAGGCGATGCAAAAATGGTTGGAAGTCTGATAATCCTAAACAGCCCATCTGCGGGCCGTTGACAATTTTAGTGGTATGTTTGTCAAATTTAAAATAGTTAACAGTAGTTAGTATGTTTTTGATCAAAAGCTTGTTATTCGTTATATCCGACGCGCTAAACTTTTGACAGATGTTTTACGTGGACTGCACGCAATGTAAGGGTGTACAGGTTGATGAGAAATTGAGGCCGATTAGTTTCTGGACTAAGGAAAAACTGAAAGATAGAGAGAATGAAGAAGTTCGTAATGGGGGGTTTGGCTGGGTGAAGTTGAAACCGTTAACAACAAAACATGGAGGCGATGAGGATGAGATGGATAATGTGGAATTTGAGGTAATAATGTTTTTACTATAATATGTTCATGGGCATGTTAATGTTAATATGTTCATGTAACTTTATCGGTATGTTTATATAATGTTACATATAATTATTCTGTAATAAAGTAATATTTCAGTTGCTAATATGTTTATTTTATGTAAAAGAAACATAATTTAATGATATATGAGAAGTTGTGTGCTAAGACGTTGTTAATCGAATTGTAACAGGGTAAATTGGAAGAGGTTGAAAGGGAACTAAACATTCTTGTCAGTGATAAGAGAGTTGTGGAGAAGAAGTTAAGAAGGCTGTGTAGGAAGAGACTAGATAATGATAAGTCGTTGGAGTTAATGAGCCTGTTTGATAAGATGCTTGAAAAGAAACCGAAATGGCAGAGAGAGAAAAAAAGGGATCAAGCGCATGCAGATGAAATGATAAAAAATGTGATGAGTAGCTTGGAGAAGGACATGGCTGAGAAGTCTAATATAGAGGAAAACTACACAGACAAAGATAATATAGGTAATTATTGTTAAACATAAATAAACGTGAACATGTAAAAGATCACTAGAATCTGATTCACATTTAAAAGAAAAGCTGTAAAAAAACATTTAGAGTTTGAGACATGCAAAAAGCCTATGGCTAACCAAACTCAAATTCACAATGTCTTACCTTGGAAGGTAATTTCTTCATAATGTGCCACATGTAAAGCCTGTGGCGCAATTGAGTCATAACTTGGGAAATTGCTCGCTTCATAGCGGGATCTTGATCACTTAAAACAAGCTGCGGTTGTTTCCCATGAACTTTAATAAAAGCTTCAAGCACCCATTTATATGATTCTATGGTTTCATTACTTAATAACCCGACGCCGAATGTGACACATCTCTTGTTGTTGTCAACACCGGTAAAGGGCACAAATATCATTTTGTACCTAGATGCAAACAAGTAAATGTAACAGTTACGCAACAATGAAATAGTTACACAATTTGTAAACAGTTAAGAAAATGTTAACTAACCAAAATGAAACAGTTAACAAAAGACTTGTTGGTTTTATAAGTAGCATCAAACGCAATTACATCCCCAAAAGCTTGATAACTTATCTTCGATATTTCATCGACCCAAAACACCGATTTCAATTTCCCTTTTTCAACAACGAAGTCAAAATAAAAATCTGGTAAACTTTCACAACGATCCTTCAAGCGGTCCAGAACTAATTGCGAGTCTCGGTCGCCAATATGTATCCTCATAGAATTGTACCAGTTCTTGAAATCTGTAGCAGTTCCGTTAACATTATGGTGACCGCCGTTCATTGAAACTTGCAAACGATGAGCTATAGTAGGACCAATTTTATTTAAACTCATTTGGTGAATAAACTGTTGGGTTGAGAACGTGAGCTTTCGAGATATCTTGGTTAAATCTCAGTTGTACTCTTCAACTAAAGGATAATTATGATTTTCACCAAACTTTATGACATTGTACACAGACGTTTCTTCGCATACTTGTAACGTAATGCTTGCTGGACAATCGGTAACGGAAAATGTACACCGCCTCATTTTCAAGGAGCTCTCGCATAACGTGTCAAATTTACGTTTACCCTGTGGTTTGCCAGCTTTATTACACCTCAAATACTTATGTGTAACAACATCCTTCCATCTCTTGGTCTGTCCTTTTCGAATCGAGAAACCAGCCTTAAGGGCGTTTGTAAAACCGAACAACTTCTTCCTAACTATTGAAAGTAGCACCAATTGCCGGTTTTAGTTGGGCACTAACATCAGGACACCAAAATGTGGTTCTGTTGGGGTGTGAAAGAAATTGTCTCCCTCGGACTCAAGGGTATCTTGAAAAAAGGGTCAAAAAAAGGACAAAATTAGCTATACATATTGATGATACTAATCCATTTCATAAGTTGTGTACAAATGACAAAAATACCAAAAAAACATAAAAAAAAACTAATTAAACATGTTGTGACACATAAACAAAGTAACATAAAATACATAAAACAACTAATTAACCTTGTTATGAGACAAAAAAAACTAAAAGGTAAACAATACCAAAAAAAATGTAAAATGTAAAAACACTAAAAACGTAAACTTGTCACTGAGGGGTAAAAATACCAAAAAAAACAAAAAACTAACATAAAAATACATAACAACAACATAAAAAAAACAAAAAACTAACATTGAAAAACAAACCTCCGGATTCATGTGACCAAGCACGAATAGGAGAGTTGCAATTAACTTGAAAAACTTGATTCACATTTAAAGGAGACGAAGGAGACAAAACAACCACATGATTTTCACCTGCAAAAAAAAAAGCCCAAGATTTAATTTTTGTAAAAAATTCAATGAAATAATAAAAGAAAACAATAACCTGAATCATTTGATGTTGAAAAAGCATGCGAGGGATCCATGATTGCGAATTAATTGAAACTCATTCAATGCTCTGATGAATGAAACTCATTCAATGTTTCGACAGGAGCTATCTGGATTTTGGAGGAGGTGGGAGAAAATATGAGGATTAATGAGATAAGGTTAGGTGGTTTAGTTTAAATTAATTATGAAATAAAAGGTCAAATCAACATTATGCTGGATATAATCTAGGATCAGTATATTTTCTAGTGATGCAGAATAAAAAGGGTTGGAATATTTTGCTCTTCTAGAGGAAAACATGGTTAACATGGATATGGTGATGTGGAGGAGTGTAGACCACATGTTGGGTTTCCAAGGGTTTTATTAAATAGGTACGGTTTTTATTTTATACTTACCCTATAGGCCTATATATATATATATAGGGGAGATTTCAAATGAAAACCCCTTTGAGTTTTAAGAACTCGAAATAATTCAACGTTACAATTTTTTTTTCGAAATTTTTTGCACATGCGTAATATATGTAGGTTACATATACGTAAAAAAATTACATAATTTTTTACGCACCGAGTCTACTTTTTACACATGTGTAACGGACGTAAAAGTTAGTGTAATCACTCACATCTTTATTCTCTCTCTTACTTTAACTTTTTGGTCAGATTTAATTTCAATCACATATTCCAATCCATTTAATTAAATGTGTGGCCAAGAATTGGGTTCTTAAGTTCTTAAAACTCAACATGGTTCTCAAAATATCTTTCCTCTATATACACACACACACAAACACACACACATATTATAATCTCAAGTTTCGTTTCATGTATTTTTTGTGATATTCGTCAATTTTTATTTTGTATTTGAATTTATACTCGTTAAACCCCTTTTGTCATTTCAATCTATTCTTATTTGTCGTTCATCATTAATATAATATTCACGAGAATTTACGGTTATTGTTCGTTTGTTTTCTATTCATTTCAATCAATTAACGAGACTCCGGGATCTAAAGTTTTTAGTAAACTTAACTATATGGGTATATTATGAAAATATCCAAGATTTATGATCTTTTATCCAAGTTTTATCATCTTTCAAAGTTAAGGTCTAAATTGTAATAATATTTTAATTTGTGTTTTAAAAAGAATATGAAACTTGAAGGGTCAATGTGTAAAATATTAAATTATATTAATATTATAAAAATACCCCCCCCATCACCTTCGTCTTTCCGTCCGCGATATTCTGGCGAACTTCTGACGGCCTCAATTAATTCCGGTAGCCCTTAAAACCCAATAAAACCTGCATAACAACCCAATTAATAGCTCGTAACATCTTTTGTAATTAACGGCGATCCTAATCAAACGATAATAACTCGTAACAACGGTCAAGCAACACAAGGGCCGTGTTTCGACTGGACATAGCCATGGTCAACCAAAAAGTCAACCTACACAAATCTCTGTCAACATGGGCCATGTTGACCCGCTGGAATAGTTTTTCGTTTTCTATTTCACGCGTTCTTGACCCGTTTTTGTTTTTAACCCTTAAGATGGCCAGCTATGTTGATGATTATGAAGAGTATAAAGATGTTGACCAACCTTACCTTTTATTCGTGGGCAACGAACCTGAGAATGTTAACGCCCAGGAATGGTTAGAGTTGATGGAAAACCAAGTGGAAGACCCACAATACGATGAATGTCATGAAACACTTCGTCAACTTAACCAACTTGAGAGATTAAATACTTTAGTAACGGGACCGTGGAGCCGTGTGTTCACAAACAACCAACGATTCTACGTTGAGCTCACAAAGGAGTTTCTCGCCTCCTTTGAAATGAAAAGGGGAGAGATTTATACGTTTCAAAAGAATGTGCTATCCTTTAGGCTTGGGGGGAGAATGACATCAATCGTCCCTAACAGATTTCGGGGTTAGTTTAGGAATCTATATGTTTGAAGAAACGAGACAGACATGTGGCTCATGGTAGGTTATGCGTTACCAGAAGGAGAAGAAGTGAGAGAAAGGCAAAGAAATATGAACATAGATTGGAGAAAAGAGGCTTGAAGACTGCTCACGGGAAGCCCAGATGTAGTCTATAGTGCAAGCCGGTAAAAGAGCACGAAGTTACAGGATCCACTCTTTAGGTACATCCACCGCCTCCATAGTCATAGCATCACACAGCGCACCGAGAGCACAGGAGTAGTCAGTTTGCGAGACCTCTATGCACTTAGTTATATCAAAGCAGGTGGGTATTGCAATATTGTTTACCTGCTAGGCAAAATGTAGGCTAAGTGTGCAAAAACCGCTGACATGAAGATGTTTGGGGGTTGGATTACTAAACTATATGAGGCTTAAGGGGTTGATATGCATGGCATGAGGGTCCATAACCCACCACTCTAGACTAGACATATCCATATCAATGCAGATGATCACCCGCAAGCCTAGGACCAGGGCCTATCGCTTAACGGACTCCCAAGGCAACGTTTGGGTCCTGAGGCCCTAGTCAATCAAGATGAGGGAGATGCTATGCCCGTACAGCAGGTCCGGCGTACCGTTGTCGCCCTGACACACCGCACACCAACTATGGTGCAAACCCTTCATAGCCAGAACCTTACTAATTTAAGGGACTGCACCATTTGATGATCACCCTCTTTGACCACCTGGATGAAGAAATTAAATACATAAGAGAGCGGATGGATCAGCATTGGCCCCTTAAGGACCAGTAGGTGTGGTGTGTAAGCCTAGAGCCCGTAGGACCCCAGATAGCCGTGAGAGCACTGACCCATGTTGTGATTGTGACTATTGGTGATTGTGATGATGGATATTTTTAGACATTTGTGTTTATGGTTTGGTTGTGTTGACATTTGAATAGTTTAGTTTGTATACTTTTTTTGAGGCTTATAGACATTATTATTATCATCTATGTACTATGCCAACTTATGGGCAGTATGGGTTTTTATACACGTGACTACTTTGTGTTTTATGTTTGTGGTTGTATTTGTAGATATTGTGCAGGTAGAATATATTTAGTGTTAAAACAACCCAGTGACTTGCAAGGAGACAACAAAATAGCAAAAATTTCGTCTCGACTTGTATGGAAGTTCATTTTCTTTTAAGCCTCGTTTTTCATTATATTTTGAATCTTTTCACATTGAGGAAAATGTGAGATTCACATGTGGGGAGGAGTTTACACTTGGCCAAACTAAGTCCAAAAGGCGAAATTTTTGAACAAACTTTTCAAATTACTTTTTTTGTGGCAATAAAAAACATTAGTTTTCTAAAATATTTTTTACAAACCGGAATCTAAGAAATAACGAGAAAAATTAGAGCCAAATTAACCTACATCTAAAGTGAAAAAATTAAAAATATGGTATGTATAACGAGACTAAATTTATTCAAAATATGGCGTTTTCACCAAATCCTTCCATTTTGTGAGAATTAAGCCTCTTAGAAAAACACTCATATTTTGGATACTTTTGAGTGAGTCATATACTTATTGTGGATTAGAACTTATCTTGAGCATACTATTCGAGATTAGGTGATGTAACGCTCGTTATTTTCGGTTAAATGATTTAAACGTGTAAAGTTGTGTACATCTCTCGGGTTTATCTGGCATTTCTCGAAGACCTTCTCATCTTCCCGGTACGTTAAACTAATTAAACTTTTTAACCAAGTATCGCATCTTTGAAATTGGAGGGGTTAGAGTGTAAAAGTTTCATATTATAAACAAAACCCTAATCCTCCCCCCCTCTCTTTGTCCGATCGGTGCACAGCAGGCCATCTCCACCCCCGATTTCCTTTTTTTGCAACCAAGTTTAGGGCGTAAATCTTCAATTGAAGGTTAGTCCCATGTTCCCTCAAGTCTTTTACACCTTAATTGGTCATTATAACTCGCTTATTGATCGTTAAATCGCGTATTTTAGGCTTACCGGGTGGCTGTCATTCTAGCATTTTCGGGGCTGTTTTGGTTAAGGTTTTTGCTCCATAATCTTCCTAGGAATGTCTTGTATGTCATACTTGAGTAACATAAATTTTGGCATTCGTTAGGTTGGTCAATTGTTGATGATGTGAAAACTAGAATTCGGTTGACTAGTTTGTGAATTGTGATGTCTAGCGCGTTGTTTGAGGGAACTAACAACCAATTCGAATGTTGTAGCCTCGGTATGAGTTTTGGGCTGTAAGGAACTGATTTTTAAAGGTAATGGGGCTGAATTGGTTGTCGGTTACTCAAACGGGTCGGTACAACGCGCATTCGCGTTTATTGTATAGTTGGTACACTGTGCTTGCGGGTTACCGACCCATTCAACTCGTGTAGCATCGTGTAGACTTGTTGGATGTGAATTTATCATATTGGGTCCACGCGGGGCTGAGTTGGATGTTAATTTCCTAAACAACTCTTAAACGCGCATGTTAGTCTCACCTAGTGCTCCCAGGGGTAATTTAGGAATTTTTTGTTCTCGAGAGTAACTATAGGTCATTTTGGTAAATATAAGACCCGGGGGCTGTTTTAATAGAACGTGGTGAGGTCAAGGCTTTAGGTAACTTGAACCATGTTAGAACGCCTCATAGGATAAACGAGTCCATTCGGTGTCGTTAGTAATGATTGTATGTAAACCGACAGGCGTTTGAGTTGTGGGGATACTTAGGGGTTCTTTAGCTCTTGGTGATTTCATGCCTTGTGTCAGGTGAGTTCATGATGCCCCTTTTCACTCTTTCTAGTTTTAGGCTAGCATACACACCTAACTGATTTTGCTTGATGAACCGTTTAAATTATTTTGCATGGGCTTATTTGTATAGAATGTGCATTGGGATGATATTTATGTATGTTTGTATGTATGTTTATACATGTATTATTTTATGGCCAATAATTGGCGATGTTATTTAGTCGTTATCGACTAAGGATGTTTACGTATGCCTACTTTGTGTTTGCATACGTTGGATGGAATGTTACGTGTTTGGGTTGTACGTGTGCTCGACCCTGATGTTATTACTTGGATGCTATTCATATGGATGTGATTATATATATATATATATATATATATATATATATAAGTATGACTACTTGTCTTTTATGATGGCCTAATTGTTTGAATGCCGTTTTATTTTTAAACTCTTGGAATGATTATTATAAATGTCAATTATTAAAACTTGGACTCACTCAGCTCAAGCTGACTTTGTGTGTATGTTAGTGTGAGTTTCAGGTTAGGAGGAGGATGCTTATCGCTTGGACGTGCTCGAGGCTACTTGGACGGTTGAAGGCATATCTAGTTGGAAAATTTCAATAAGGAACACTGTTCTTTTCCATTTTTATTAACTACATTCAAATTTGGTTTTGGGCATAATTCCCAGGTTTTGGGAACTTGTTTTAGCAATTATGACTTTTCCGCTGATTTATACTCTGAACTGGTTTTTGAAATGAAATGAACTGTTTTGAGTTTAAGAATTTTGAAAGTTTCTTGTATGATTACCAACTGTAGGATTCCTGGGATTCGGGGTCTTACAAGTTGGTATCAGAGCCATGGTTCGAGGGATCCGAGCATCCCCGAATGCTTGGACTCGAACTGTAAGGGGAAAAGACTAGTATGCCAACCGCGAGTAGTGCACGCCAAGAGGTAACTTTAATTGTTTAGTCATTCCTTGAATTTTAGAGTTTTCTGTATATGATTAATTGTTTAAATGTTAGATAGAATGCTAATGTGGTTAGGGGCAGGGGTGATTAGGAGGGGCGGGTAAAGTAAACGACTTACTACACCTGATCAACATCATTAGCAGTTTACCCTTACCTTACATGTTCTAAGCGCTACTTGTACTTGACCGTGTTAAAATTCTGTCTTTGTAGGGATAAGTCATGGTTAATACTCGTGCGGCTTTGAGAGGTGGACCTAGTGTTCGTGGTCGTGGTCGTAAACCACGTGCCGAAGCCGAGTGTGAGATTCCTACTCCCCAGCAGGAAGAAACCCCGATTCATTAGGAGGGGGATAACCCCGCCTTAGATCATGTTATGCGCGCGGCCATCGCGGACGAGGTTTGTCAGTTACTTTATAGGGCCATTCCCGAGATTGTTACTGAGGCTGTTAGGGTTATGGAGGAAACTTTGGTTGGTAAGAGTGCTGATAAGGAGGGGAAAGGGAAGGAGACACAGGTCGAGGAAGAGGTGTTTGTGCCGAGCGAGGATGAAGATGACGTTCGTACTATTATTGTATCTACCCGGGGTTGTTCGTATGGAAACTTTAAGAAATGTGACCCTCCTTCTTTCGATGCTACTAAGGATGCGTTAGCAGCACATCAGTGGGTGAGGGAGATGGAGGCCGTTTTGAGGGTTAGTAAGTGTAAGGGGGAAGACATGGTGACTTATGCTACTGTCTCGTTCTGTTCCGAGGCGCTGTGTTGGTGGGATAATCTGGCGCAGGCTATGGGTGATCGTTCTATTAGGAGGATGACTTGGGATGAGTTGAAGAAATTGGTTCTTGATCAGTTTTGTCCTCCACACGAATTGCATAAGATTGAACAGGATTTCTTGACCTTGGAGGCGGGCAGTATGACGCAACGGGAATATACCACAAAGTTTAATAAGATGGCTCATCTATGTCCCGATCTTGTTACTCCCGAAGCCAAGAAGATTAAAAAGTATGTGAAGGACCTACCGGTGGATATTTGTAGGGGCGTGGTGACCACCGACATGAGCTCGTTTCACTCGGTGATTACCCTAGCAGGCACGTTGTATGATCAGAGAGAGAAGTTACCGCCGACCGAGACTAGGAAGACGTGGAACTCAAATTCGTACGGTAAGCGGCCCGGGGGAAACAACTTTAATTTAGCTGAGAAGAGGGTAAAGACTGAGACTTCGGAGTTTAAGAGGGATGCGGCGTTTGGTAAATGTAGGAAGTGCGGGAAACCGCACAAGGGGGAATGTAAGATTGGGTATGGTTCTTGTTTTCGATGTGATAAGGTTGGACACCCCCATTTCGAGTGTCTGATGTTGACTTGTTTCCGTTGTAAGGGGGCCGGCCACTTAGCCTCCAATTGTCCTAACCGTCAGGCGGGGGGGGGGGAGTCCAATCAAGGGACTTCCTCGAGGGGGAAATGGAAGAAAAACCGAAGGTCAAGGCGAGGACCTTCAACATCTCTAAGAGAGAGGCAAAGGACAATGTGGACGTTGTTTCAGGTACTTATTCCTTATTCATCCTTATAATCTACCGTTTTTAATTTCTCATTCTTTCGAAAACGTATGTGTGATCGTGTAGCTAAGTAGTAGTGTAATATTATTCCAGGTACCTTTTTACTTGATGAATTACAGGCATCGGTCTTATTTGATTCGGGTGCCAGTAGGAGTTTTGTGTCTACCGCTTTCTGTTCCTCGTTGAATAAATCACCCGAGCGCGTAGTCGATGTATTTGAGGTTGAGGTCGCCGTAGGAAAGTACGTTTTCGTGTCTAGGGTTATTCTGGGTTGTTCCATCGAGTTGTCAGGGTATAGATTTCTGGTGCGGCTGTACTTGATGCTGCTTGGCTGTTTCGATGTGGTGCTCGGGATGGACTGGCTCAGAGTGTTGATGCTCAGATCATTTGTGGTCAGAAACTTGTACGTCTAAGGGCCCCGGATGGGACCCAAATTACGGTCTTCGGTGATCGGAATGGGGCGGCACCACATATCATATCCATGCTTAAAGCGGGAAAACTGATGCAGCAAGGGTGCGGGGCGTATTCGGCGTATGATATAAACGTAAAAACCGAGGTGGCTACCGTCGGTGATGTTCCTATTTTTCGGGATTTCCCGGATGTGTTTCCAGATGATTTTTCAGATGTGCCGCCAGATCGCGAGGTCGAGTTCCAGATAGACCTCGTGCCGAATGCAAAACCCATTGCTCGAGCCCCTTACCTTCTAGCACCAAATGAAATGAAAGAACTTATGGCTCAATTGGAAGACTTGCTCGACATGGGCTTCATTAGACCGAGCATCTCACCTTGGGGTGCCCCGGTCCTGTTCGTCAAGAAGAAGGACTGTAGCATGCGGATGTGCATCGACTACCGTGAATCGAATAAACTCACTGTGAAAAATCGGTACCCTCTACCAAGGATCGATGACTTATTAGATCAGATCCAAGGAGCTAGTTGGTTCTCAAAGATCGACCTTAGGTCCGAGTATCATCAGTTGGAAATTCGGGAGGAAGATATCCCTAAGACAGCCTTCTGCACTCGTTATGGACATTATGAATTTCTTGTGATGTCTTTCGGTTTGACCAACGCACCGGCTGCATTCATGTATCTTATGAACCGGGTGTGTAGGCCGATGCTCGATTGTTCTGTTATTGTGTTTATCGACGACATTCTTGTGTATTCCAAAAGTGAATCCGATCACACCGGTCATCTCACGAAAGTTTTGGAAGCTCTGCGAAAGAATAAGTTGTACGCGAAATTTTCAAAGTGTTCTTTTTGGTTACGCGAGGTTCTGTTCTTGGGTCATGTTATTAACCCGAGTGGTATATTGGTTGACCCTGCAAAGGTGGAAGCCGTAGACGATTGTGAATCTCCTAAGTCTCCGCTCGAAATTAGTAGTTTTCTGGGGTTGGAAGGGTATTACCGCCGCTTTATTCCCGACTTTTCGAAAATCGCTTCGTCGTTGACCAAGTTGACTAAGAAGAGCGCTAAGTTTGTGTGGGGTTCTGAGCAGGAGGTGGCTTTCCTCGAATTAAAGAACAGGTTAACGCATGCTCCGATTTTAGCTTTACCCGATGGCACTGACGATCTGGTTGGTTATTCTGAGGCCTCTTATCAGGGGCTTGGGTGTGTTCTGATGCAGCGAGGCCGAGTCATAGCTTATGCTTCACGGCAGTTAAAGCCTCATGAGGCGAATTATCCTACTCACGATTTGGAGCTGGCGACGGTTGTGTTTGCGCTTAAGTTGTGGAGGCATTATTTGTACGGTGTCCCTTGTAACTATACCGATCATAAGAGCTTAAAGTATTTCTTCGAGCAAAAGGAACTGAATATGTGTCAGCGTCGGTGGCTGGAATTGATTAAGGATTATGATTTGGAGATTATGTACCATCCCAGTAAGGCTAATGTGGTAGCCGACGCGTTGAGCCGGAAGGAGAGACCGAAACCTATTCGCTTGAAATCTTACCATCTTATTCTCAAGCCTGATATTTTGAAACAGATAGCCAATGTTCAGAATGAAGCCTTGCAGGTGGAATGGATTATGTCAGAACATATTTGGGGTCAGGAAAACTTATTGGAAGACGTCGGTGACGGGGTGAAGTATAAGGACGGTCGTTTATAGGTACCAAAGTATGGGGGATTCAGGAGTAGGATATTGGATGAAGCACACAAGTCGCGCTATTCCATTCATCCGGGCGTGACCAATATGTACCAAGACTTGAAGAAAAATTATTGGTGGCCTGCGATGAAGTATGAGGTGGCTCAGTACGTGAATAAGTGTTTGACGTGTCTACAAGTTAAGGTTGAGCACCAGAAGCCTTTTGGAAAACTTCAACCCCTGGAAATACCAGAGTGGAAGTGGGAGCATCTTACGATGGATTTTGTGACTAAACTGCCTCGTACTCCTAGGGGTAGCTATGACACCATTTGGGTAATCGTGGATAGATTGACTAAGAGCGCTCACTTATTGCCGATTCGAGAAACTTATAATTCCGAGCAGTTGGCCGATGTATTTATTCATGAGATCGTTTCTAGGCACGAGGTGTCGGTATCTATTGTTTCGGATAGGGATACACGTTTTACCTCCAGGTTTTGGAAGAAATTTCATGAGGAGATGGGTACCAAACTCCTCATTATACCGCTTATCACCCGCAGACGGATGGTCAATCCGAGAGGACCATTCTGACTCTCGAGGATATGTTGCGAGCTTGCGTAATTGATTTTGGTGGTAGTTGGGATCGTCACTTACCGTTAGTCGAGTTTTCTTATAATAACAGTTACCACGCCACTATTGGGATGCCGCCGTTTGAGATGTTATATGGGCGTAGGTGTAGGACTCTAGTCTGTTGGGGCTCCATTGGTCAGAAACAGTTGGGTAGTTTGGAGGTGGTTGAGGCTACGACAGAGAAACTCGATAAGATTAAGGCTTTTATGAAGGCCGCTCAGGATCGTCAAAAGTCCTATGCGGACAAAAGGCGGAGGCCTATTGTGTTCGAGGCTGGTGATCGAGTTATGCTAAAAGTTTCTCCTTGGAAGGGTATTATTCGTTTTCTTAAGAGGGGGAAGCTTAGTTCGAGGTTCATAGGTTCGTTCCGTATCTTGTCACGGGTTGGTGAGGTAGCGTATAGACAGGATTTGCCCGACGAGCTCGCTGGGATTCATCCTACTTTCCATGTGTCTCATTTAAGGAAATGCTTGGCAGACGAGGAGGCCTATGTTCCTCTGGGTGACATTAAGCTCGACAGTAAACTGAATTACATTGAGGAACCTATCGCGATTCTTGACCGTTAGGAAAGGTGTTTGAGAAATAAGGGGGTCAGGCAGGTGAAGGTGCAGTGGAGGCATCGTAAGGGCTCCGAGACCACTTGGGAATCCAAGGATGAAATGATGAAACTCTACCCGCAGATGTTCCTGTCATATCGGGATTCAGGGACGAATCCCATTGTAAGGGGGTGGACTTGTAACGCCCGTTACTTTCGGTTAAATGATTTAAACGTGTAAAGTTGTGTACATCTCTCGGGTTTATCTGGCGTTTCTTGGAGACCTTCTCATCTTCCCGGTATGTTAAACTAATAAAATTTTTAACCAAGTATCGTATCTTTGAAATTGGAGGGGTTAGAGTGTAAAAGTTTCATATTATAAACAAAACCCTAATCCTTCCCCCTCTCTTTGTCCGATCGGTGCACAGCAGGCCACCCCCACCCCCGATTTTCTTTTTTGCAACCAAGTTTAGGACGTAAAACTTCAATTGAAGGTTAGTCCCATGTTCCCTCAAGTCTTTTACACCTTAATTGGTCATTATAACTCGCTTATTGATCGTTAAATCGCGTATTTTAGGCTTACCGGGTGGTTATCATTCTAGCATTTTCGGGGCTGTTTTGGTTAAGGTTTTTGCTCCATAATCTTCCTAGGAATGTCTTGTATGTCATACTTGAGTATCGTAAATTTTGGCATTCGTTAGGTTGGTCAATTGTTGATGATGTGAAAACTAGAATTCAGTTGACTAGTTTGTGAATTGTGATGTCTAGCGCGTTGTTTGAGGGAACTACAACCAATTCGAATGTTGTAGCCTCGGTATGAGTTGTGGGCTGTAAGGAACTGATTTTTAAAGGTAATGGGGCTGAATTGGTTGTCGGTTACTCAAACGGGTCGGTACAACGCGCATTCGCGTTTATTGTATAGTTGGTGCGTTGTGCTTGCGGGTTACCGACCCTTTCAACTCGTGTAGTGTCGTGTGGACTTGTTGGCTGTGAATTTATCATATTGGGTCCACACGGGGCTGAGTTGGATGTTAATTGCCTAAACAACTCTTAAACGTGCATGTTAGTCTCACCTAGTGCTCCCAGGGGTAATTTAGGAATTTTTTGTTCTCGAGAGTAACTATGGGTCGTTTTAATAGAACGTGGTGAGGTCGAGACTTTAGGTAACTTGAACCATGTTAGAACGCCTCATAGGATAAACGAGTCCATTCGGTGTCGTTAGTAATGATTGTATGTAAACCGACAGGCGTTTGAGTTGTGGGGATACTTAGGGGTTCTCTAGTTCGTGGTGATTTCATGCCTTGTGTCAGGTGAGTTCATGATGCCCCTTTTCATTCTTTCAAGTTTTGGGCTAGCATACACACCTAACTGATTTTGCTTGATGAACCGTTTAAATTATTTTGCATGGGCTTATTTGTATAGAATGTGCCTTGGGATGATATTTATGTATGTTTGTATGTATGTTTATACATGTATTATTTTATGGCCAATAATTGGCAATGTTATTTAGTCATTATCAACTAAGGATGTTTACGTATGCCTACTTTGTGCATACGTTGGATGGAATGTTACGTGTTTGGGTTGTACGTGTGCTCGACCCTGATGTTATTACTTGGATGTTATTCATATGGATGTGATTATATATATATGACTACTTGTCGTTTATAATGGCCTAACTGTTTGTATGCCGTTTTATTTTTAAACTCTTGGAATGATTATTATAAATGTCAATTATTAAAACTTGGACTCACTTAGCTCAAGCTGACTTTGTGTGTATGTTAGTGTGAGTTTCAGGTTAGGAGGAGGATGCTTACCGCTTGGAAGTGCTCGAGGCTACTTGGACGGTTGAAGGCATATCTATTAGGAAAGTTTCAATAAGGAACACTGTTCTTTTCCATTTTTATTAAATACATTCAAATTTGGTTTTGGGCATAATTCCCAGGTTTTGGGAACTTGTTTTAGCAATTATGACTCTTCCGCTGATTTATACTCTGAACTGGTTTTTGAAATGAAATGAACTGTTTTGAGTTTAAGAACTTTGTAAGTTTCTTGTATGATTACCAACTGTAGGATTCCCGGGATTCGGGGTCTTATGGTGAAATGTTGCATAAAAATAAAGGTAATATATTTCCAACAAACCCAAAATCTCCAAAAACCACAAACAACCACAATCAAAACCGAATCAAACAAATCCTATACCAAGAACCACAAACCCTATTCCTTTCACCAAAGTCCTACCAATTTACCCTTTCACCGGTATAATTCAGCATTGGTCTTTTACCGGCAGACCCTAAAGAACCGGAATGCATTCTTTTTAGGGAGAGAATCTTTCTCTTCAGAAATGAGGTGAGGAAAAAGTGGCGCCAAGAGAAACAAAGGTCGCCATTTTGTGGGATCTCCAAAAGCGCCATGAAAAGAAGAGGAAAAAGATATGATGTTGGGGCTGAGGAAACTGGTCTTACGAAGGAAGATGCAGAGTAAGTCAAACCCAATCCCAATATGAATATACCAAACTAATGAGGGTGGGGGGCTATTAGGTTCAAAGCCGAACGATCCATTAGAGTTGGAAGTTATGTTCAGAACAAGGTTGAAGAAGAACCGATCCACATCTTGAAACAAACCGTCTTGATGATCCGACCTTAAAAGAGTCATTGCAATTGTAAAAAAATTGCTGATTCACCACATTTTCGAACGAAGAAGGAAGAAAAAGAAGACAATTAGAAGAAAAAGCTCAATTAGTCATTCCCTTCCAAAAACACCCTTGCCGACAAACCTAATAAAACCTTTCACCCACACTGAAAACCTATGGAAATATACTATTTTTTAATGTATGTAGCATCTCACAAAGTGGGTGGAGAATTGATCTCTCGACAAGCATATTTTCTGTAAGTTGCATCTTGTCTAAGGAGTGTTTATACATACAACATTACACGTATGTCCAGATATAAAGCCGACTTTGTGTGAACATTGCGAGCACGTAATGTTTTGCATAAATTAAAGTTCTTAAAAGCAAACCATAGTTTTAAATATCACTACATATATTAACATGTTTTGCTCTTATGGGTTACTAGGACTTTTCAAAATTTCTCGGATGTTTAGCTTTGATTCAATGTGTTGTTCGAAGAATTTGTTTAGAGCTTGCTTGAGGACAAGCAAGGTTCATGTATGGGGAGATTTGATTTATATAAATTTATACATCTTTAAGGACTAAAATATCTCCAAACAGACATAATATCAGCTATAATATTAGAATAAATAACCACTACTATTTATAATTTCTATTTCTAGATAATTATAGCTTTAAAGAATAAAACAAGCGGATATACAAAGAAAAACGGAGAAAATTGTGAAAATAGACTCAACATACCCCATGATTGAAGCAAGGCATGGCCCATGTTAAGAGCATACAAGGAAAAGACAAAAAATCAGAAGTCTCAGCATGACCCATGTTGACACTACCACACCCCATGGTGAAAGCACAAGACGAAAAGACAAAAACTGATGAAACACAAGCCATGTTAATACCAACACGCCCCATGGTGATAGTACAAGAGAAAAAGACAAAATGGAAGCTTCCAAGCTCACCACGGGCCGTGTTCTCTCACCTGCATACTTTCTAACAATAGGAAATTAATACTATCTGACAAAACACTCAACACGGTCGTGTTGACATCAACACAAGCCGTGTTGAGACCCTTGATCAGCCTATAAATACCTGTCATTCTTCATTGAATGCACACACTTAACACTCCATTAATACACTTCACCCACCTCTTTTCACCACAATTAATAAGGGAATTATCCCATCCATCCATCTTTTGAAGATTAATGAGATTAAGCTCTTGGAAGAAGTCATTAGCATCAAATATTAGTCATCCTAATTGGTTAGATTATTTCAATTTGATCATGTTTGTATCTATTACTTGATGAATAACATTATGCATAGTATTGGCTAATCTTTTATGGTATCATCTTGGTTTATAATAAGTCTTAACTAAAGTTTAATAATATTGGTTAAGCATGTGAATGGCTTATAAAAAGTAAAGATTAAGTTGTAATTATCACTTGATGAGAAATGTTATATCACCTTCAAAAGAGACACAAAGTGCCGAGCTTGATGATAAGATAGGAAACTGTCATTCTTGTGAGGCCTTTGTTGATAAAATATATATCCTTAAAGAGACACCAAGTGTCGATCTTGATGATAAGCCAGGGAACTGCCATTCTTGTGAGACCTTGGTTGATAAAACATAAATCCTAATATGAACGTGGACCAAATGAATTATTAGTAGTAATTAATCATCTTTAAAATAGCAACATTGGCAATGATGTGAAAACGGTTTGTGAAAGTTAATCCGCTAAAATTGGTTGGTTACTTGTTAAGTGAGTGTACAATATAATCTAGTTTAAACAACTCTTGGATGGTTATTACAAAGTTCTATAATTATCTAATAGTTGTGTGGGTTAATAATTGGTAATTCAAGGTTGATCCTTAACAACTTAACGAATCTCAATTGGTATTTTAAGTATAATACAAACGTTATTTTTACTAAAATATCAAAGACAATTCACTTAGTAATTTAATGGATTGTCTCATTTTTAAAGTAAGTTAACCCATGGATACTTAATATAAACCAACTTACTTACATAAAATGATGTTTTTATGGAGGTCATGAAGTTATGCATACCTCTTTCTTTAACTATCATGGAATAACATGACTTAGGAATAAGGTGTTATTCCGGCATTTATTACCAAAGTAATTTTATATCACATGTTAACCAATTAATTGTTAAACCAAGTTAAGAGGATTTTTAACCAAGATGATACACGTTTATCTTTGATCATCTCTATAAAAAATTCAAAAATGTTATCTTTTATTTATGCTTTTAAATTCCTTTGAAGTTTACTTATTAAACCAAAACCATGATGATGTTTAATTCTGGTTAAAATAAATATAATGATTTAATAGTACAAATCAAACAAGTGTGTCTATGGATCGATGTTTGGTTCTTACCCATACTATACTACATACACGATAGGTACACTCAGTGGCGGATCTTGAACGTCTATTATGGATGGGCCGAAATTCACGAGAGCCAAAAAATTTTGTTTTCCCCCACTCCTATGTTTCGGGTCGGCAATCCGGTTCGGGTCGGGTCATACAATAAAAACGTACTATATTCAATCAATCAACTCAAATACCAATTCAATAATTAAAATTTAAATTCAATCATTCAAATTACCATTCTTACACAAATAATATGGATGGGATGGACTCAAATTTCAAGGACGAAATGATATAACTCACCAAAACTTAAACACACAATAATTAATATTGAATAACTCTCAATATTATATAGAGGAAATATAACTCAAAAACACCTATTACACAAAAATCGTGTTTCTCTAGATGAACCCTAACTCGTTTGCATATCGTGTATGTTTCTAATGTCTAATCATAACTCGTTTTTATATATACTAACTTAACTTGCTAGCCAAGACATTACCAAATATAATAAACCCTAATTGCAACCTCATAAACCCATTACATATTAATGAATCTCACGGGCCCAATAGGTCCGACCCGGTCCTCTACACGTGACAGGCCTATTGTCACACCCTCAAAATCCACTAACGGAGTTTTACCGTCAGAGGGTGTGAACTAACAGGATCGGAATCATTAGTTATAATCAAACCATAAAAACGTTTAAATGAAAATAAGTGCGGAAGCGTAAAAACCAAAACATAAACGTTGCGTCACGCAGGACGACTTAAAAACCCAAGTAATAATAGTTAAAAACATGTTTGCATATCAGAATATTCAAAAACCATGCATGATCCTATACCGCGCGCCCGCCTCGGCTACCTGAGAATAACATACTAAAAGTGTCAACACGGGGTTGGTGAGTTCACAAGTTTATATAAAATAAAGCGTTTAACGTCTGCGTTCAGCGTTTTGCGTTAAGCGTTTTGCGTTCAGCGTTTTGCGTTAAGCGTTACCAGATAATGTTATGTCAATTATATATCTATAGGTAGCTAGCCTATAAAACAAGTATTACTAAGTGTTCGACACCGAAGCTGACTGTTTATCATTTGCCTTGCCACCAAGTCTATCCCGACCATGGTATGTGTTTAGCCAAGATTACACCCACTCGACCTCCAGTCGAGTTTAGCGTTGGGTGGGGTTTGTCAAACCCAGTAGTACTACTCAACAATGACTCGCTATTATCCAATATTAAACTGTTCGATGTGAATGAAGGACTTTGGTTATTGCGTTTGCCACTTAGTCAAGTGATATATAATCTATATTAACAAAATCTTAAATGCGTTTTCGGAGTATGTTATCTTCCCCAAGTGAAAAGCGTTTGAAAACAGTTTAAAAGGGGTAAGTGAACTCACTGTTTGCGAAGTATTCCCAAAATAATTCACCAAGATGCGCGTCACAGAAAAACTCTCTCTAGCGTTCTAAAACAACAAAGAGATTTTTCTAAGTGTCGGAATATTATCGAGTCTCTAGACCCGGCACATAATACCTATGCACACAACATGTTTCGTGTTTCGTTTGTGAATCGTGTGTGACTTTAACAAGTGTATTTGTGATACGTTACACGTGTGAGCAATTATTTACGTGTCATGTATTCATAATGTACATCACTAGCAATTACTCCCCGTAAGGGCAATTTGGTCAACACATAACAATTAACCAGTAATTATTCCCCACGAGGGCAATTTGGTCAAATCATGACAATCAATTAGCAATTATTCCCCGCAAGGGTATTTTGGTCAAAATACGACAATTAGTTAGCAATTATCCCCCGCAAGGGCAATTTGGTCAAAACATGATAATAAATTAGCAATCACGTTGTTTCATGCAACTTTCACAAAATTCAGCAACTAGTTTCTTAACGACAGAATTCTACTTGACAAACTAGTCTATCCCACCGATCATAGCATCACAATTAATTTACCAAAAATCATCACAAAAGCATATATGTCTTAGGTTTCCAGAACATATTTTATTATATTTTTATTCCACATAGGTTTCTCACAATAATCAAATCATTACAGCAAACTCATAACAGTCAAATTCATGCGCAACAGAATGTTATTTGAAATTCCGTTAAACGAAAAATCCAATAATTGCAAGACCACTTGGGTTAGGTTCCTAACTTAACAAGTCAACTTTCAGAAGTGGAACCAACCCAATTGGTCTCGTAGTTCATGAGATATAACATTTACAAAACAACCTAACTGCAGGTCTAACAACTCAGCTTTGCACAATGTTTTTGTAAAATCATAAAGGTTAGCTTATACACGTCCAAAAATTGCAAATTTATATTCTTTAGAAACTAGACTCAACCTAGTTTACTGTAGTATCAATAATCTCAACCAATTTTCACATTTACACCCAGATACAGTCAATTGAACATCAACAACACAATCTGTCCAGAAACTGTTTGCAACAAAACTCAACAATTTAACCATCTATAGACCACAATTCATTCATATAACACTTTAGACTCCATAATCATTATCCATGCACATAAATTACACATTACATACATGATTAGGGTTTTATTTGATCTCAAAATCAAGACACAACAATTAACATGTAACAATATCAATTCTAGTTATCAAATCATCATCAATACACCATCAAATCAAACAAAATCATATGAATACAATAACATGTAGAAATCGGACCTAGGGTTTATAATTAACCCATTGAAAATTGAAAATTAAGCATAGAGGATGCATAGGATAGTTGTTTATACCTTCCTAGCACCTTAATCTTCAATCAAAAGCTTGAAAGATTGCTTGTATGTGTGTGTGTATATGAGGCCGATCACAAGGGGGGGGGGGGCTTAGAGCTGCCGTCGGGTTTGGGAGGGAGAGAAAGAGTGTTAGGGTTTTAGTTTATGTTATTATTTATAATAACATGTTACACTTTAGTCCCTCAACTTCCAAATGTTACTTTTCTAGCTTAAATAACTAGTTCTAGCACATTGAGTTAACGTTTATACCATGTTATCACATAACACATAAGTCTAACACATAATTATCACATAATTATTGTTTTGACGTTTTTCGTTTATTCCCCAATCGTTTGCGTCAACTCGTTTGCGTTTCGGTGCCATTCCCGAAAGATTACACATGTAGTAAGTGTTAAGCGTCATTTAAACCCTAGTTTAAATGTAATGAGGTGTGCGTTATAGATTCAGTGATCTTTAAGTTTGAATTGACGGAGTTGAGTTAACGGAGTTAACCTGAAATTGACGATTGTCACACCTATTAAGATAGAAATTGCATCCAACAAAATCTGGGCTTATATTTTGTATTGGGCTTTATTTTTTAACCTTTCGTGGCTGGCCCGGACTCAATAATATGGATGGCCCAGACTCAAATAACATGGATGTGCCATACTTAAATAACATGGTTGGGCCGGACTTAATAAATATAATATTTTTGGAATTTTCCGGTAAAAATACACTACTAAACGAAAAGGATGGTGGGACCGTGGCCCGGTGTGGCCCAAAGAAAGGACCGCCCTTGGGAACACTTGCCTATTTGTGTGTGGTCTAGTTAAGATAAAAATCATTTTATAAATTTAGAACTTGACTTTACGTGAAGCAAAACTCTTTTGAAAAACTCACATTTTTTCTACCACTACGCACGCACATCAGCCATACTGGGACATCATGAGTGCAGCCATTTGAGGATATGTTATACCAGGTAGCATGACGCCTAGTTGTAGGTAAGCCTGAGGCATGGAGCACATGGCTTCTACGAATGATGAGGTTACCATGCTTCTCAACAAAGGCAAGGACATCAGGGCTTCCGTCAACGAAGTTCTTGTTGGGGGAGTATTGCAGAAGGTGAGGTTTGGAACAACTACGCCATGGTGTAATCTCTTGTTCCCATGGGAGTTATGGGTGAAGGCGATAGGCTTACCCTTTCTCGGGGAGAGTTCATGTTTTCTACCTCCCCACATGGTAAGTTACCTAGTCCCGGAGTGTTTCTTCTTGACGGGGAAGGTGTAATCATGCTTGGTGGACTATGTGTCGGGGAGAGTGTGATATCAGGTTCTTCAGTGTAATCTAACTTTATTCTCACCTCTTTTGCTCGTTCCTCCTGAGCGTAGTTGTTCATTAGTTCCCTGAGTTGAAGGAAGTTTCGTTTAACGCATTCCAGTGTCATGTCTATCTTCTCTGTGGGGAGTAAAAAGTCATCCCTCAGAGAGAAAATGCCATTTCTAGACGAAGGTGGTGTTTGGAGCTGAAAAGCTTGCGCCGACGGTGTGGTCGACGGTCTGTTAGTATTTGGAGAACTACAGCCGATATCATCCTCCGAAGAGGAGTTATCTTGAGGCCGATCATCGTTCGAAGGAAGACTTTGTTATGAGTGCTCTTTTCAGCCATACGAGAAGAATATTTGAGAACAAAAGGACTGAGACTACTGGAATTTTTGTTCTAAGTAGCGCCAACCCCACGTTGGGCGCCACTTATTGCTATAACAGGTATATCAACAATGAATGTATGCAATCCAAGAGTATGACACTAACATAGCTTCCTAACCTGCTAGATTTAAAGAACACGACCGGTTAGTCTCACCGCAGAAGGGGATCGTTTGCGTCAACTCGTTTGCGTTTCGGTGCCATTTCCGAAAGACTACACATGTAGTAAGTGTTAAGCGTCATTTAAACCCTAGTTTAAATGTAATGAGGTGTGCGTTATAGATTCAGTGATATTTAAGTTTGAATTGACGGAGTTGAGTTAACGGAGTTAACCTAAAATTGACGATTGTCACATCATTCCCATGTTAAAGAATTTTCGTCCCGAAAATTTGAGTCAAGTCGTGATGAGTGTCTGAAAAAGTAAGAAAAATTTTCAGTTTGTCATATCATCCCCTAGCAGAAAGAAATTTCATCCCGAAATTTAATTCATACATCCGGTGATTTCTGACGGTTTGTCGGGTTTCGCGGTTTTCTGTGTTTGGTCAGCCCTTCAAAAAGGTGAGGATACTTTTTCATCATTTGATCCTCGCGTTCCCACGTGAACTCTGGTCCACGTCTCAAGCTCCAACGAACCTTAACGATTGGAATTTTGCTGTGCTTGAGTGTTTTGGTTTCCCAGTCCAAAACTTCAACTGGTTCTTCAATGAAGCGTAGCTGTTCATCAATTTGCAGTTCATCCAAAGGGACTACTTGGGTTTCATCGGATAAGCATTTCTTCAAATTGGATACGTGGAAAACATTGTGTACACTGCTGAGTTCCGCTGGTAAGTCCAGTCGGTACGCCACCGGACCAACGCGTTCCGTTATCCGGTAAGGACCAACGTATCGTGGGTTGAGTTTGTTTCGCTTCCCAAAGCGAACCACACCTTTCCAAGGTGAGACTTTGAGTAACACTTGGTCATTCACTTGAAATTCGAGAGGTTTTCGGCGCTTGTCGGCGTAACTCTTTTGGCGATCTCGTGCTGCTGCCATGCGATTTCGGATTTGAACAATCTTTTCCGAAGTTTCGAGTACCAGTTCTGGACCAGTGGTTTGGCTGTCACCCACCTCTGCCCAGCAGAGTGGTGATCGACACTTCCGTCCCTACAGTGCTTCAAACGGCGCTGCTTTAATACTTGCGTGGTAGCTGTTATTATACGAAAACTCTACCAAAGGTAAGTGAGGTTCCCAACTTTTTTCGAAATCCAACACACATGCACGCAACATGTCCTCTAAGGTCTAAATAGTTCATTCACTTTGCCCATCCGTCTGAGGATGGTATGCTGTGCTCATATCAAGACGGGTGCCTAGCGCGCTTTGCAGTGACTTCCAAAAGTGCGAGGTGAAACGGGAATCTCGATCAGAAATGATTGAGACAGGCACTCCGTGTCTAGACACTACTTCCTTCATGTAGACGCGAGTCAGTCTTTCCATTCTGTCTGATTCCTTAATCGCTAAGAAGTGTGCAGACTTAGTCAACCGGTCAACGATCACCCAGATGGTATCGCATCCCGTCGGTGTCTTAGGTAAACCCGTGATAAAATCCATTGAAATGTGTTCCCATTTCCACATTGGAAGTTCCGGTTGTTGTAGTAGGCCAGATGGTTTCTGGTATTCTATTTTGACTCTGGCACAAGTCAAGCATTTGCTCACGTAGGTGGCAATGTTGGCTTTCATATTCGGCCACCAGTAAAGTGCCTTTAAGTCATGATACATTTTGTCTGAGCCAGGGTGGATAGAATATCTGGACTTGTGTGCTTCGTCCATCACCAGAGTTCTCAACTCTCCGTATCGTGGAACCCAAATCCGGTTCTCAAAATATCGGACCCCGTCCGTTTTGGTTTCAAGTTGCTTGTTCATGCCCCGCATGAGTTCCGATGGAAGATTATATCTTTCAAAGCTTCAAGTTGTGCATCGCGAATCTGATCGGGTATGTTTGCATGAATCGTGAGTTGCAATGCTCGCACTCGTCTGGGTTTATCTGTTTCTTTTCTACTGAGGGCGTCGGCCACTACATTGGCCTTGCCAGGGTGGTACTTGATGGCACAATCATAATCTTTAAGCAACTCGACCCAACGATGCTGTCGCATGTTCAGCTCCTTCTGATCGTAGATATGTTGGAGACTCTTGTGGTCGGTGTAAATGGTAAACTTGGTACCGTACAAGTAATGCCTCCATATCTTAAGGGCAAACACCACAGCTCCGAGTTCCAAATCATGGGTTGTGTAGTTTTTCTCGTGAACCCGTAGTTGTCGAGAGGCATAAGCTATAACCCTCTCGAGTTGCATCAGCAAACAACGGAGACCTTGTATCGATGCGTCACAATGTACCTCGAAATTTTCCGTTCCCTCGGGTAGGGCTAGAATAGGGGCGCTACAGAGTTTGGTTTTCAATAGTTGAAAAGCGGATTCTTGCGCGTCACCCCAAATGTACTTAGTACCCTTGTGAGTCAAAGCGGTGAGGGGTTGGGCAATCTTTGAAAATCCCTCGATAAAACGCCGGTAGTAGCTAGCCAGTCCTAGGAATTGCCGCACCTCAGTCGGGGTCTTAGGTGTTTCCCAGTTTTTGATAGCCTCTACCTTACCGGGATGGACATGGATACCATTCTCGTTGATCACATGTCCTAAAAAGTGAACCTCGCGAAGCCAAAACTCACATTTCGAGAGTTTAGCATACAGTTGTTCCTTCTTTAACAATTCCAGAATTACCCTTAAGTGTTCTTCATGGTCAGCCTTGTCCTTGGAATAGACCAGGATATCGTCAATAAACACAATCACAAACTTGTCGAGGTACGACTTGCATACTCGATTCATAAGATCCATAAATACGGCTGGTGCGTTGGTTAAGCCAAAAGGCATAACTGAAAACTCATAGTGACCATACCGTGTTCTGAAAGCCGTCTTTGAGATATCTTCTTCGCGCACTCTTAGTTGATGGTAACCAGACCGCAGATCGATCTTCGAGTAGTAACTCGATCCTTGGAGCTGGTTAAACAGATCATCAATTCGGGGTAAAGGATAACGGTTCTTGACCGTCACCTTGTTCAACTCCCGGTAGTCGATACACATGCGGAAAGTCCCGTCCTTATTTCTGGCAAATAAGACAGGGGCTCCCCATGGCGATGAGCTAGGTCGGATAAAACCCTTATCCAACAAATCCTGCAACTGAGTGGACAGCTCCTGAAGCTCTGCCGGTGCGAGCCGATACGGGGCTCGTGCTATGGGTGCTGCACCGGATGTCAACTTGATTTGGAATTCGACTTGTCGAATAGGAGGGAGTCCAGGCAAATCCTCCAGGAAAACTTCCGGAAAATCTCGCACAATCGGTATATCTTCAATTCGCTTCTCCTCCGCGGGTTTCTCAACAATATGCGCCAAAATTGCCGGATGACCCTTTCGTAGATACTTATGCTCCTTCATGAGGGTAATGACGCTGGTGGTCATGCCGCTTCTCTCACCTCGGATCGAAATGATCTCGTCGGAAGGGATAGTAATGTGGACTATCTTGTCGTGACATAAAATCTCCGCTCGATTCTCGGATAACCAGTCCATGCCGACAACGACATCGAAACTACTAAGCGTAAAAGGAATAAGGTCGATATCAAAAACATGACCTGACAGTTTTAACTTACATCCCGCAAGTACATGAGTCGCTACTATAGTCTTTCCGTTAGCTAATTCAACAGGAAACTTAGCATCTAACGGAGTTGGAGTTAGGTCTAAGAGTTGACTAAAGGCTTTTGATACAAAACTCCTATCAGCTCCAGTGTCAAACAAAACAGAAGCAAAACAATCGTTCACAGGGAACTTACCAGTCACCACGTACGGATCATTGCGGGCTTGACCCGACCCAATAACAAAAGCTCTTCCTTTACCATTGTTTCCACCACCACTGCCACTTCCATTACCTCCATTGTTGTCGTTCTGTTTCAGCTTAAAGCAGTCTTTCTTAAAATGTCCCTCTTGTCCACACTCAAAACATCCCTCGGTTGTCATGGGTGGTTTAGGAGCACCCTTTCCCAGCATAGCCGCTCTAACCCTGCCCGCTACCGTTGTTATTATTGTTGTGACTCTGACTGTTGAAGCTCCGAATGGGTTCGGGCTTACGGTAGTGGTGTTGCTGTGGGGGGTTCGAGGATGAGGATTTGGTGTTGTCAAACTTTCTCTTTCCGCTGCTCGGGTTGCTGTTGCTGTTGTTGTTGTCACTGCTCGGGTTGTCACGGGCTTTAGTGGTTGAACCCCTATGTGGTAACGCACCTTGGGTCACTGCTTGATCCGTCAGTTTGTGAGCTAACCGAATCGCTTGTTGAATCGTGGCTGGTCTGGAAGACGTCACCATGCCCTGAATCTGCGGTGCTAACCCATCAATATACATTTCAATCCTCTTACTCGGCGGGTCTACCATCCGCGGACACATCACAGCTAACTCGTGAGAACGGGTAGTGTAGGCTTCGATTTCTGAACCCACCATCTTCAATGACCAAAATTCTGACTCCAACTTTGCAATCTCCTCTCTCAGACAGTACTCCTCTCGCATCATGTTTTTGAACTCCTCCCAATTCATCGCGTTAGCTAGTTCCAATCCAAGAATCTGTACGTTCGAATTCCACCAAGTAAGGGCAGAATCCTCAAGTGTTCCAGCAGCGAATTTGACCCTACTGGCAGGTGGACAATTACACATCTCAAAAGCTGATTCGGCCTTCTCAGCCCAACGCAGGAAGCCTATAGCTCCCTCAGTGCCCTTAAACGAACTGGGCTTGCAGTCAAGGTAATTCTTGAAGGTACACGTTCCAATTGGACCTCCAGCTTGGTTCTGTACATGTGCGGCTAGAGCGGCCGCCGCGTGGTCGTTCAGCAGAGTTTGGAGTTCTGCTGCAGTCAGGTTGATGTTACCACGTCCGTGTCCAGCGTTTCTTCCAGCCATTTCCTAGAATCACAGTATAAAATGTTAAACATGAATTTTTCTTTCATATACAACACACCATACATGTAATAGAAAGATAGGTAAGAAAGAAATAAGAAACAAACATCACATCACAACCATATATTAATCCAAATAATAATTCATGATTAAAACCATTGTATTCGCTACAAAGTATTTCCAATCAATCCTTAAAATCATAAAAAATAATAGTTCGGATGTAGACAACCCCTCCATCTAGGTGTCATCATCACTAGATGTCATCATCTGAGGACACCTCTGAGTGTGCCTCCTCCTCAGCCGGTTCTTCCTCCGGTTCTTCTTCTGGTTCCTCCTCGGGATCTTCCTCGGGATCCTCCTCAGGCTCCTCTTCGGGCTCTGCCTCAGGTTCAGCTGCGTTCTGAGCAATTTGCATTTGTAAGACATCGTATCGCTCTAGAGCTATCTCGGTTCGGGTCCTTGCTACTTGGAGTTGCTCTTGCAAGTCTATCATCTCGGCTTGCATCTTTCTCATAATCTTCATCTGTTGATCACTAGCCTCTTGCATTTCCTTCATTGCCGCTGTCATGCGGGAAATTTCCTCCTTAGTCTCGGTTCCATCTTTTAACAGTCCGGAAACGTTAGCTCTCGTATAGCGCATGTAACCCACATCACGCTCCAAACAAGAAATGACAGCTGCGAGAACTCGCTCTACAGGTTCGGTTATAGGTGGTAGGGTGTTGGGATAAGCAGGATGGTTCGGGTGAGGTAGCGGGGGAACTTGTTCACGGTAGACCATACGCCTGATCATATTAGAATACCAATCCCAGCTAACTTCGTTTTCGTACATGCCTCCGGATAAGCGATACCTCTTCGGTGCAGGCGCTTCGAGTTCCGGGACTACACGGGATGGCGATGAGGTAGGTAACTGCGGTTCCTTCCCATGTGCATGAGTCATCGGATCGGATGATGATGAGGGTGGCGTCGACATCCCTACAGGTAAGCCGTGTATGCGCGCGTATGAGTGAAAAGAGGTAAAGAGATAAGATAACAAAGACTACACAAACATATGCAGTGCGTATCATTATAACTAATGGGTCGTCGCGGTTATAGTCTAGTATGCATGCAGCTTCTAGTTCGCTATAACCAATGGATCTGATACCAATCTGTCACACCCTCAAAATCCACTAACGGAGTTTTACCGTCAGAGGGTGTGAACTAACAGGATCGGAATCATTAGTTATAATCAAACCATAAAAACGTTTAAATGAAAATAAGTGCGGAAGCGTAAAAACCAAAAGATAAACGTTGCGTCACGCAGGACGACTTAAAAACCCAAGTAATAATAGTTAAAAACATGTTTGCATATCAGAATATTCAAAAACCATGCATGATCCTATACCGCGCGCCTGCCTCGGCTACCTGAGAATAACATACTAAAAGTGTCAACACGGGGTTGGTGAGTTCACAAGTTTATATAAAATAAAGCGTTTAACGTCTGCGTTCAGCGTTTTGCGTTAAGCGTTTTGCGTTCAGCGTTTTGCGTTAAGCGTTACCAGATAATGTTATGTCAATTATATATCTATAGGTAGCTAGCCTATAAAACAAGTATTACTAAGTGTTCGACACCGAAGCTGACTGTTTATCATTTGCCTTGCCACTAGGTCTATCCCGACCATGGTATGTGTTTAGCCAAGATTACACCCACTCGACCTCCAGTCGAGTTTAGCGTTGGGTGAGGTTTGTCAAACCCAGTAGTACTACTCAACAATGACTCGCTATTATCCAATATTAAACGGTTAGATGTGAATGAAGGACTTTGGTTATTGCGTTTGCCACTTAGTCTTTACAAGTGATATATAATCTATATTAACAAAACCTTAAATGCGTTTTCGGAGTATGTTATCTCCCCCAAGTGAAAAGCGTTTGAAAACAGTTTAAAAGGGGTAAGTGAACTCACTGTTTGCGAAGTATTCCCAAAATAATTCACCAAGATGCGCGTCACAGAAAAACTCTCTCTAGCGTTCTAAAACAACAAAGAGATTTTTCTAAGTGTCGGAATATTATCGAGTCTATAGACCCGGCACATAATACCTATGCACACAACATGTTTCGTGTTTTGTTTATTAATCGTGTGTGACTTTAACAAGTGTATTTGTGATACGTTACACGTGTGAGCAATTATTTACGTGTCATGTATTCATAATGTACATCACTAGCAATTACTCCCCGTAAGGGCAATTTGGTCAACACATAACAATTAACCAGTAATTATTCCCCACGAGGGCAATTTGGTCAAATCATGACAATCAATTAGCAATTATTCCCCGCAAGGGTATTTTGGTCAAAATACGACAATTAGTTAGCAATTATCCCTCGCAAGGGCAATTTGGTCAAAACATGATAATAAATTAGCAATCACGTTGTTTCATGCAACTTTCACAAAATTCAGCAACTAGTTTCTTAACGACAGAATTCTACTTGACAAACTAGTCTATCCCACCGATCATAGCATCACAATTAATTTACCAAAAATCATCACAAAAGCATATATGTCTTAAGTTTCCAGAACATATTTTATTATATTTTTATTCCACATAGGTTTCTCACAATAATCAAATCATTACAGCAAACTCATAACAGTCAAATTCATGCGCAACAGAATGTTATTTGAAATTCCGTTAAACGAAAAATCCAATAATTGAAAGACCACTTGGGTTAGGTTCCTAACTTAACAAGTCAACTTTCAGAAGTGGAACCAACCCAATTGGTCTCGTAGTTCATGAGATATAACATTTACAAAACAACCTAACTGCAGGTCTAACAACTCAGCTTTGCACAACGTTTTTGTAAAATCATAAAGGTTAGCTTATACACGTCCAAAAATTGCAAATTTATATTCTTTAGAAACTAGACTCAACCTAGTTTACTGTAGTATCAATAATCTCAACCAATTTTTATATTTACACCCAGATACAGTCAATTGAACATCAACAACACAATCTGTCCAGAAACTGTTTGCAACAAAACTCAACAATTTAACCATCTATAGACCACAATTCATTCATATAACACTTTAGACTCCATAATCATTATCCATGCACATAAATTACACATTACATACATGATTAGGGTTTTATTTGATCTCAAAATCAAGACACAACAATTAACATGTAACAATATCAATTCTAGTTATCAAATCATCATCAATACACCATCAAATCAAACGAAATCATATGAACACAAAAACTTGTAGAAATCGGACCTAGGGTTTATAATTAACCCATTGAAAATTGAAAATTAAGCATAGAGGATGCATAGGATAGTTGTTTATACCTTCCTAGCACCTTAATCTTCAATCAAAAGCTTGAAAGATTGCTTGTATGTGTGTGTGTATATGAGGCCGATCACAAGGGGGGGGGGGGGGGCTTAGAGCTGCCGTCGGGTTTGGGAGGGAGAGAAAGAGTGTTAGGGTTTTAGTTTATGTTATTATTTATAATAACATGTTACACTTTAGTCCCTCAACTTCCAAATGTTACTTTTCTAGCTTAAATAACTAGTTCTAGCACATTGAGTTAACGTTTATACCATGTTATCACATAACACATAAGTCTAACACATAATTATCACATAATTATTGTTTTGACGTTTTTCGTTTATTCCCCAATCGTTTGCGTCAACTCGTTTGCGTTTCGGTGCCATTCCCGAAAGATTACACATGTAGTAAGTGTTAAGCGTCATTTAAACCCTAGTTTAAATGTAATGAGGTGTGCGTTATAGATTCAGTGATCTTTAAGTTTGAATTGACGGAGTTGAGTTAACGGAGTTAACCTGAAATTGACGATTGTCACACCTATTAAGATAGAAATTGCATCCAACAAAATCTGGGCTTATATTTTGTATTGGGCTTTATTTTTTAACCTTTCGTGGCTGGCCCGGACTCAATAATATGGATGGCCCAGACTCAAATAACATGGATGTGCCATACTTAAATAACATGGTTGGGCCGGACTTAATAAATATAATATTTTTGGAATTTTCCGGTAAAAATACACTACTAAACGAAAAGGATGGTGGGACCGTGGCCCGGTGTGGCCCAAAGAAAGGACCGCCCTTGGGAACACTTGCCTATTTGTGTGTGGTCTAGTTAAGATAAAAATCATTTTATAAATTTAGAACTTGACTTTACGTGAAGCAAAACTCTTTTGAAAAACTCACATTTTTTCTACCACTACGCACGCACATCAGCCATACTGGGAATCATGAGTGCAGCCATCTGAGGATATGTTATACCAGGTAGCATGACGCCTAGTTGTAGGTAAGCCTGAGGCATGGAGCACATGGCTCCTACGAATGATGAGGTTACCATGCTTCTCAACAAAGGCAAGGACATCAGGGCTTCCGTCAACGAAGTTCTTGTTGGGGGAGTATTGCAGAAGGTGAGGTTTGGAACAACTACTCCATGGTGTAATCTCTTGTTCCCATGGGAGTTATGGGTGAAGGCGATAGGCTTACCCTTTCTCGGGGAGAGTTCATGTTTTCTACCTCCCCACATGGTAAGTTACCTAGTCCCGGAGTGTTTCTTCTTGACGAGGAAGGTGTAATCATGCTTGGTGGACTATGTGTCGGGGAGAGTGTGATATCAGGTTCTTCAGTGTAATCTAACTTTATTCTCACCTCTTTTGCTCGTTCCTCCTGAGCGTAGTTGTTCATTAGTTCCCTGAGTTGAAGGAAGTTTCGTTTAACGCATTCCAGTGTCATGTCTATCTTCTCTATGGGGAGTAAAAAGTCATCCCTCGGAGAGAAAATGCCATTTCTAGACGAAGGTGGTGTTTGGAGCTGAAAAGCTTGCGCCGACGGTGTGGTCGACGGTCTGTTAGTATTTGGAGAACTACAGCCGATATCATCCTCCGAAGAGGAGTTATCTTGAGGCCGATCATCGTTCGAAGGAAGACTTTGTTATGAGTGCTCTTTTCAGCCATACGAGAAGAATATTTGAGAACAAAAGGACTGAGACTACTGGAATTTTTGTTCTAAGTAGCGCCAACCCCACGTTGGGCGCCACTTATTGCTATAACAGGTATATCAACAATGAATGTATGCAATCCAAGAGTATGACACTAACATAGCTTCCTAACCTGCTAGATTTAAAGAACACGACCGGTTAGTCTCACCGCAGAAGGGGATCTCATGCGATCAGCCTCCGGCGTGAGAATTAGTGATTTGATACGAGTAGCAGGTGATAAGAGAGTAAGTATGAAGAGAGAGTAGAGAGAAGTGATAAGAATGAATGAATAATACCATTGGTGCAGTCCTCCTTTTATAGGTAATGCAGGAGCTTCTTTGGGGAAGCTTAAGCTTCTTAAAGGAAAATGGCCAACTATTCTTTCAACATGTTCAGACAAGTCATACCATTTTAGTGTAACTTGCTATCTACTTTTGTCCTGTCATGTCAGAATTTATGCTTTATGACAGATTTCAGCTTTATGTCACATTTGAAGTGACTTTTCTGAGATTTACTGTAGCGAGGAGCTTCCCTTGTCAACCTAGAAGCTCTTCTTCGAGCTTCCTGGCTTAGAAGCTTATGTTTGTTGCTTCCTAAAACCTCTGGTGGTGAAGCTTCGAGCTTCCTGGCTTAGCAGCTTATGTTTGTTGCTTCCTAGCTTCTAGGCTTTCCTGGCTTATGGGTGGGTAAGGGTGCCCACGGCATCATCTTCAAAAACCGATTGAGTAGAGTGATGAACCTATCTGGATGCTTTATTCGTTTAATATTTTATTCATCTCATTGTATTAGACGATACCTTATATTCACGTCTTCATAATGCTAAAATACTTAATGCTTGAGACACCATTAGACCACTTATAGGCAACTTAGTAAAACAATCATAATAGGATTCCAGGGACGTCTAGATTGATTAAAGATCTAATACGTGTTCCAACATTACGTGATAATGCATGTCGTACCAAGATACAAGCACCGAATCAAACATTTGATCTCTGAGCATTGATAAATATCCCAAATCAAGGTTCTGAGTCAACTAAGGTTTAATACTTTTAACACTAATATCTAAGTCATTAAACACTGTTTAATTATTATGTGGTCACCTAAAGTTAGAAAGTGAAGAAAAGAACATGAACACAATGAATAGTAATAGTTTATCAAAATCTAACAAAAAAAAGGCATCATACTAAATCGTTGGACTGTTAGGCTTTAATGGAAGTCCAAAATCTTAATTGCCTCCTTATTTCTAACTTTATTCATTAGTTATAACTACTAATTCTTCAATCACGTTTATTCTTTCAAGTTAAATACATAAAACTAAGTTTCTTGATCGAGCAATGAGAGAGAAGTAAAAAAAACAATTAGCATGACACTAGCTAATTACAAAAACATTTCAGTTGAGCCGACCCGAAACACGCCACGACCAAACACGAATAAAGGTATATGAATTGCATTTAAATGAACGATTCACCCACCTTCTCGAAACCCATCAACTTGCCAACCAAACCCAATTAATAGGGCTGTCAAGACATATCAGACATGACTCGATAAGACACGATGATCTGTGTCACACCCCGACCAAAAGCGACAGAATATGTCGGGGCGCGGAGTGATTGTTTCAATGCACACGACACTATTAAAGTGACAATATTTAAGCAACTCATTCATGTCATTTAACATCAAATACAACACAACATGTTCATTACAAATAAACCAAGTACAAGAAAATAAATAGTTCATTTCATTAATAACCTAACGGTCCAAAATAAACTAACGTTTTCAAATTTTCAATCAACCAATAATCAAACCTGTAATGTTGCATGAAATATATTTTGTCAACACGAATGTTGGTGAGCAATACCATCATTTTTGTGTATATATAATATGAGGCAAAATCCACAACTCTTATGCGAAACCGTAAATAATAACAACAATTGCGGTATATAAATCATAAATAAATGAGATTCCTTTCTAATAGGTAAAAATACCAAATTAAAAGGAGCGTATGATCATACTTATTGAGGATGAGGATGAGGATAAGGTCAACCAACAAAAGCAATAAACATTTAACAATTAATCATATGAGACATATAACACACAATCGAGCAATTATTCTAAGTAGCACATAAGATAGAGTTTGCGATTTGAGAATTCAAGCTTTAAATTATTTTGTTTAAGTATGCAAGCTATCCCCAAAGTATAAAAGCGAAAACGGGGATGAAATTATTCACTTGAAAAATAGTGATGTCGATGAAGAAAACTTATAATAATAATAATAATAATAATAATAATAATAATAATAATAATAATAATAATAATCTTCAAGAAAGCGAGCCGACGATTTAGCATGTGTGTCCTAGATTGAAAGACCCTGAGTTAATAATGAGTCTTGAAGATGAGATATAAATGGTATAAAAGTTCATAAAAACAAGGCTTGAGTTTTCGGGAGTTTAAGTTATATTTTACAAAATGCGGTTAAATAAAGCAAGCATAACATGAAATGGGTTTTACATAAAATCGGGCCTTTGATGTTTAGTTTTACTCAACATTTGTTAAGTTTTACATAAGGGAGTTGGTTTAGTGCTAGTGTGCACGATCCCGCTAATGTAAGCATCAAGATCCGACTTTTAAGATTTGTTCGGTTTAGTCGGTTCGGGACTTGATAAAGTAACAAATCCACATCCAACTTACCAAACATTTTAAATATATGAATAACTTCAATAAAATCAGTAACTTAAACAAGTTTGAGGATTTTTATCAATTAAAATCCCAAACTCGGGTTTAAGCGAGTGTAAGTCGGCCCGATCTCGGTATAAAACCAAGTTTGGTTCCGACACATCATAATCTTAGAAATATAAATAATATAAAGTGTAACATGAGTTAAAAAGGTTTGGAAAGAGTTTTGGTGGTTTGAACGGTGACGAGCTCGTTAAGACGAATAGTTTGACTTTTACTCGGTTTTTACCTGAAACTTGGTTTAAGCCAAGATTTGTTCTAACATTTCCAAAATCTTAAGTAACCTGAGTAGTATAAAATAAAACATAACTAAAAATATAATTTGAACTCTTGGTGGTTTGAACATTAACAAACTTGTTAAAACAAGTGTTCGGTTTTACTCGGTTTTTACCCGAAACTTAGGTTCAAGCCAAGTTTTGTTCTACACTTCCATATCAACCATATAATGACTAAAATATGAAGAAAAACTCATATCTAAAGTGTTTGATGAAACATGGTTGTTTAAAAGTTAATTAAAATGCTTAAACGAGTGTTCGGTTTGGTTCGGTCCTTGACTCGGTATGAAACCGAGGATGGTTACCACATGTCCAATACCATAGAACTAAAATATAAAGGAAAACTTAGATGTAGATTGTTTCATGCAATATGGTTGTTCAAAAGTTAATTAAAGTATTTAAACGGGTGTTCGGTTTGGTTTGGTCCTTGACTCGTTATGAGACCGAGGATGGTTACCACATGTCCAAAATCATAGAACTAAAATAATGTAAAATTTCCAGATCTAAACTCAAACAAGAAAGTTAAGCGAGTAAATTTTCCGAAAATGACCCAAACGGGCCTAAAATGCATAAATACGTGTTTGAAGGTCCAAAAACCTTAAGCAAAGAAGAAAATGATTTTCTTAGCATAAACTAACTTAGAACAACTAAAAATATCAAAAACATATACCCGACACGGGTTGAAATGCAAGATTTGGTTCCGTTGACTTTTAAAGTCAAACTTAAGCAAAACTAGCTAGAAGTCTAGAACAACTTGCAAGATTAACCACTTTGGAAGAAGAAGATGAAAATGAGCAGGTGAAATGGCTGAGATTGAGTGAGTATTTGTAAAGAAAGATTAGGGTTTGAGGGGTTGAATAAAACATTTATCCAATGGATAACCGGTACACTTTGATGCTTTATTTAAAAAATGGGTTTTGAATTAAATAAATTATGACCAGGTATAAAAACATATTGGAGGGTTCTAGAATAATTATGGGTTGAGTTTTGGTTGGTTGGGATGGTTACAACACGAGTTCGGGCCTTAAACAAACTTAAGCGAACCAAAAAACGTTAAAAAAAACTATTTTTTTTGTTGCTAAAATGAACCGTGGCTGCTTCGCAGCAGGCTATGGCCAGCCCTATGCATCACGTGAGGTGCGGTTCTTGGCCATACTTTGCTTTTTTTTGCAATTTTAGTCCCTACAATTCGTTTTAGGTCGTTTTGAGCATAAAATAAGCGTTTTAAACACCTTTAAAGACTTTGGAACGAAACAAAAAGTATGAAACATGATTATAACATAAAATTCAGTGTTTTATTAATATCCAATTTTCCGAAGCCAAAATGTGTCGGGTTTACAATACAAAAACAAGTACAAATGCGAACCGAAAATGATGAATGTCACAATCTGTGGCACTAAACAAGAACACAACACAATAAATGATCGTGCCGTTTTTTCCAAACACGAAAACGAACATGCTTAGTAACAGATTAATATTTTAAGACTTGTTAAGAAACCTGTTTAAAGACACAATGAATAATATGAAATAAAAAGTTTCAAAACGAGCACAAAAGTCCTAACTAATACATAATCCATAACATGATTGAAACAAAAGGCCATAAAAGCAAATCATATCATCCATTAAAAATATAATATCAGGTTTTGACAAGTAGAAGTGAGACGTCGTATGTAACTATGATTTTAGGAGTGTATATTAATTTTTTTTAAAATTAAAAATCTAAACAGATTACTAAAATTTAACCCGATCAAACATGTTAACCTCCACAAAAAGCTCAGACCCAAACACGTTAAAACCCTAGTCAGTCGGAAATTCGCATCCACTACCAATTAACACCATTTGTCTCTGTCGGGCTCGAACCCAGTGGGGCTATCTAGTCCCCTGCATTTACCTTCGGTTTCGTTTTCTATTGTTTACGGGAAAAACACCAAAAAAAGATGACTGGCCACCGAATTTGAGCAGAAAGAAGACCAAGAGGAGATCATTAACCACCTATTTCAATTCCATTCGGTATCGTTAATTAATTAATTAGTATCTTCTTCTTTGGTAAACCCTAATAGTAAGTATCTTCTTCAATTCCCCATTGTTCAATCCAATTGTTTTCTTTTGTTTTCATAATATGAAGCAATTACGTCTGCAATGATGCAAGTAAGCAATCCCTTCACGTTGATCCTCTCTTGAAACCTTAGTCCATGCCATGATTATTACTTGTAAAACAACACATATATAATTCCTTTCAAATTAGCCCTAATTTGGACATGGAAAACGAGGTGATCGAATTCGACATAGGGTTAGGCGTAGGCGTAGGCGGAGACGAGTCCGTCACCATCATCGATGATGATGATGATGATGATGATGATGATGATGATGACTCTCCCAATATGGAAACAACAACCATCAGTGGTAGTGCCGGCGGAAGTGGCGGTTTCTTCATAGACAGTTTACCTTACGCCCCTCGAATGGACCTGGAACTCGAGCCCTACGAAGGTATGGAGTTCGAGTCTGAAGAGGCCGCCAAGGGTTTTTATAACTCGTATGCGAGACGCGTAGGGTTCAGCACGCGCATTAGTTCCTCTCGTAGGTCTAGAAAGGACGGTGCAATTATACAACGCTCCTTCGTTTGCGCGAAAGAAGGGTTTCGTAATTTAAACGAGAAGCGGACCAAGTATAGAGAGATTAAACGCCCGCGCACGGTCACTCGTGTTGGTTGTAAAGCGTCCATGTCTGTGAAGATTCAAGATTCGGGAAAATGGGTTGTGTCGATGTTTGTTAAAGAACATAATCATGAGTTGGTTCCACCGGACCAGGTGCATTGCCTACGGTCGCATCGACAAATCTCGGGTCCTGCCAAGACTTTGATTGATACCTTGCAGGCGGCTGGGATGGGGCCCAGAAGGATAATGTCGGCTTTGATTAAAGAGTATGGTGGGATTAGTAAAGTAGGGTTTACAGAGGTTGATTGTAGGAATTACATGAGGAATAACCGTCAAAGAAGTTTAGAAGGTGACATACAAGTTCTTATTGATTATTTAAGGCAAATGCAAGCTGATAATCCGTCATTTTTCTATGCTGTTCAAGGGGATGATGAACAATTCACAGGTAATGTTTTCTGGGCTGATAGTAAAGCGAGAGAAAACTACACTTATTTTGGAGATACTGTCACATTTGACACCACTTACAGATCAAACAGGTATCGTTTACCTTTTGCACCGTTTACTGGGATTAACCATCATGGGCAGCCTGTGTTATTTGGCTGTGCTTTTCTGTTGAACGAATCCGAGTCCTCATTTATATGGCTGTTTAAAACATGGGTTTCAGCAATGTCGGGCCGGTCCCCAGTGTCTATCACTACAGATCATGACACTGTCATACGGCCAGCAATCATGCATGTTTTCCCCGAAACGCGTCATCGGTTCTGCAAGTGGCATATCTTCAAGAAGTGTCAAGAGAAGCTATCTCATGTGTTTCTTCAGTACCCGAATTTTGAAGCAGACTTTCATAAATGTGTGAACTTATCTGACTCGGTTGATGAATTTGAAGCATGTTGGTTGCCTCTTGTTGATAAGTATGATCTTAGGGATCATGAGTGGCTTCAAGCGATATACTCCTCACGCAGACAGTGGGTCCCGGTATATCTGCGTGACACGTTCTTTGCTGAAATGTCTATAACGCAACGGAGTGATAGCATGAACTCTTATTTTGATGGATATATTAACGCATCAACAACTTTAAACCAGTTTGTTAAGTTGTATGAGAAAGCATTAGAGAGCCGGAATGAGAAAGAAGTTAAAGCGGATTATGATACAATGAACACACTTCCTCCTTTGAGGACTCCTTCCCCTATGGAAAAACAAGCATCTGAACTTTACACAAGAAAGATATTTATGAGGTTTCAAGAAGAGTTAGTTGGGACACTTACTTTAATGGCATCAAAACTTGAGGATGATGGTGAGGTCACAACTTATCAAGTATCAAAATTTGGGGAAGACAACAAATATTACCGTGTCAGCTTCAATGTTCTAGAAATGAGGGCTATTTGCAGCTGCTGTATGTTTGAGTTTTCAGGTCTTTTATGCAGACATGTGCTGGCGGTTTTTAGAGTCACAAATGTTCTTACTCTTCCTTCTGGTTATATTCTAAAGAGATGGACTGTGAATGCTAAGAGCAGTGTTGTACTTGAAGAACGAGTTAATGATGCGTTTTCTAGTTATTCAGAGTCGCATACTGTTAGATATAATACACTTAGACATGAGGCGTTTAAATTTGTGGAAGAAGGGGCTGAGTCTGTTGACTCATACAATGTAGCCATGGCTGCATTGGAAGAGGCTGCAAGAAAAGTTGCAATGGCAGTGAAAAACGAAGGGAGGGTTATGGTTAATGGGCGTAGCAGGGAAGATTCTAGAAGTAATGGAACACTAACAAAAAGTAGTGCAAATCACCTTGGAAGTTTGGACCAGAATATATCAGAGGTTAGTTTCTTATTATCTCTCCGGTTGCCTGTTGTATTCAGACTTCTTTTCTTTTTTGTTTAGCTTTCCTTAGCTTTCTTGATCTTTCTTTTGATATCTGATGTTTTCTTCATATGATGCTAAAAGTTGTTTCTTTCATTGCTCAAAAAGGAGAATTCTTTGTTTTGCTTATCATTGTTAGAGATTTAAGGGTGTAATTGTGACCCATTTGTGTGGAAATGGTTCATTTAGGGTTATAATTTATTGATAGGGTTATAATTTATTGGTAGTGTATGCAACCTATCGGTAAAATAAGAGATTTAGTTAGAAGGAAAAAAGAATTCGGTTATTCTTTTTCCATGAAAAAAAGTTACTCAGTTTAACAGTTTAAATAATGCCAAAGCATGTTCAAGTGTTTGCAACCTCCTGAATTGCTGTTATTGATGTGACTTTAACAATAGTTTCGTCACTCTGTATTAAATTTGAATTCTAGGGTTACCATTATCAGGGACGGGGAGATTAACTTGTGGAAGCAGATTCTAGAACGGAGATTAACTGAGAATGTGTTAGGAATCGATATGAGTTGATTGTGATAGATTGGATTTAGGGAAGAAAATAGGAACAATATAGACGAACGATTGTATTACTGAAACGTAAAGAGGAAGTTACAAGATATTCCAGGGCTATGCCCTCTCTCCATGCATCACGCAGGAGCCTTAAAGATCTAAACAAACTTAATCCTAACCCTAACAAGCCTTATGATCTATTACTTATACTACCAATATATTACACTTTAGCCACTTGTATTATTTTCTGTTCACCCCCTTTGAGAATACATATATTGCGTTTCCGTCATAGCTCATTCCCATCAGAATGAACTTGCATTGAACATATAAATTTGTCATTTGTTGTGCAAAATCTATTTTTTATATCATATTGAGTTTCTCTTGAATGTGTTCTGGATGTTGGGTAAATACTGCTTGTTGTTTATGAATCAGAATCTGTATCTTGTGCAGGACGAGAAAGACAGGAAGATTGAACAACTTACCAATGAGCTGGATTGTGCTAGGCGCAAATGTGAAGTTTATAGGACCAATCTGCTTTCAGTATTAAGAGACATTGAAGAACATAAACAGCAGCTGTCGCTTAAAATGCAGCTCATGAAGTATAGCATGAAAGATTGCTTGTGAAGGTTGGTTTTCAACATCTTATAGTTATTTATTTTCATAGTACCGGGCACTTTTTGCTGGTTTTTTCTGCCTTCAAAGGATTATTGGATGCCCAACATACATGCATGCATACATATACGTATGGATGGATGTATGCAGTATGTATATAATTTTGTTTTGATCGTCTTTTTTAACATTATGAGACGACACTTGTTATATAATAGCTGGAACTTAAATTATTTGTTGCGGCTTAATGCCAGAAATAATGAGTTAAGGTTAATTTATTATGTTTATGATATACATTGTGTTTTCATCTGCTTGTGGTGAAGCTTCAAGTTGAATAGTTAGCATGGTTTATGGTCTTTCTGATCACTTACATGCACTGATTCCCCTTAAAATCCTACAGGTATATTCAGAATTGGAGGTGAACAAAAACCCGGTTTGTAACCCAAACCGGTTTGTGCCCATAACCTGATTTGTGCACCTCTATTCCGAATGATGGGAATTGGTCGCATGTCTAACAATGATGATATGGCTAATAAAATATGAACTTATCTTGTCACACAAAGACGAAGTAGATATCGATCACATGTTTTAAGTATATATAGTTCATATATTATATATTTTTATATATTATATATTTTTTTTGCGCCCTGCTTGCGGTCCGCGCATATAAGGTATATATGTGTGAACCCTCGGATGGGCAAAAGTGAAATTGCACTGATTTTGACGTTATTTTACTAATCTCGTGAAAATAACGTTAAAAGTGGCGGAAGGTTAATCAGGCATCATGTGGTGGCGTTGATAGTCGAAAGAGTACATGCACCAATCGGTCGGTGTCTCGATGGTTGAGTGTTATGTGCCTTAGTTCAAGGCTTGATGTAAAACTACTATCGAGCTGGGGGTCTCACCGGAAGCAGCCTCTCTATTCTTACGGGGTAGAGGTAAGACTGTCTACATCTTACCCTCCTCAGACCCTACCATAGCTTTGCTCTTGGTGGGATATATTGAGTACGATGATGATAATGATGATATTATATATTTTTAATGTTCAACCCAAATAATATTTTATATAGTTCATAAGTATGTATAGTCCACAACATTATGTTCTTTGATTGTTCAGTGGTTGATGATGTGTCTATCTTCGATTGTTTAAGATTCTGATTATTGAAATTTTTGAAAAGTTGTTGATGAGGCAAATACTTTTCAAATAGGCAACTCGAATACAAGTAACCCCCTTTTTTAGCACAATTAGAGAGTCGTTGATGTACGCTTAAAAAGATTTTATTATGGATCGAATCAGAAGCATTACTTCTGAATTCAATTATGTTGATTGGGGTAAAAGCAAACCAAGAAGGAGAAGGCTATAAAGATCTCTTAACCCCCCAACGTGTTGAAGATCATTAAATTGCTGAAGATCACGAGAAGGCGCCCAACGTGTTCTCTAACTGCTAGATTGAAGTCTGAATACTTGCATAAGTATTCAGATCTTGAGTGGACAAGCATGATATGGGAGGTCCAAAGTTGACAAGATGGTCAAAGTTGGTCAAGTATTGTAGCTGCAATTGGAGTCTGCAGCTTAAAATACATTTGCTTTTGTCTAGCTTTTGAATTTAAAAGGAATTATGAGTCACTATATGTGTAGCTTGAGCATTCAATTTCCTTCGGTCAAAGCTGAATCTCATGGCTTAACCTTGGGGATGATACAAACTTAGGTGCTGTTTGTTTTTTCAGAGGTAAAATGTCTGCAGTCTGCGGACCACATCTGCAGACATCTGTAGCATAAGAGGTGGATCAAACCTCTGCACTCTGCAAGAAGAATATTGTTTTTTAACGTCTGCAGACTACTAAAACTTTCAATATAAGCTTCTATACCAAAAACATAAATTATTCGGCAACAATTAAAAATATAAATCCAAATTTTATACCTCTGAACTAGCAAATTATAAAACTTACATAAACAATTTTCCACATGAATGTTTTTTCCTCTAAAAGTTTCTTCAATTGTTTTCGAAAGTAGATAGTTCATACAAACGAATGAAACGAGCCAAAACTCGAGCTTAAAACAACTCACAAGCCAATGACATAAACCTAAACTTTCTATAAACCTTTTTCAACAAAAACTTTCTATAGACTTTTTATAATCCTTAACTTTCTACAAACTTTTTTCAATTAAAAATTAATAATACTTGAACAATTATGCAAAATTATAATTGAACAAAAAAGAAAAAACTAATCAATTAACAACTCAATTGAACAAATCAATTAACAAGAATTCAATTAACAAAAACTTAATAACTTAATTGATATCTGATGGAAATAATGAGTTTAGAAGAGGTTGGAAGACTATGGTCCAAGTCTGCACCAAGAAGAGGGCGCGCAGACGTTTTTTAATGAAACGTCTTCGAAAAAACAAACAGTCTGCAGAGGGCAATGTCTGCGCGTGGTCTGCGCGCTGCAGACAAAAGAGGTCAGGAAGATCTTTTATAAAAAACAAACACCACCTTATACGATGCACAACTCAGGTTCAGTGATCCAGAAAAGTTAGTTGGTCCCAAAGCAAGGCAGTTGGAATATTTTATACTCTATTTGAGTATTCGGTTTGAATCATCATCAAAGCTACATTTGTTAAAACAGAGGAGACCTTTAAAGACTTGCTGCTTGATTTTCGGCTTTAGCACTCATAAAAATAAAATAAACTTGACAACTTCAGGAAAACAGCAATCAAGCGATATTCTTGCTACTTTTCTAGCATACAAAAACATCGAGGATGCTATTTCTCGATACTTTATTAGGAAAACATTCATTATAAAACAAATTCCATAACTTAGAAATCAAACCTAAATAATCAATATCGGTCATTGAAGAAGGCTCGTAACCTGAAACTTGAAGGCTCTTGTACATTGACATAGTGTAGGTGAGTTATACCATTTAGTTTTCAGATAATGTACTCATATTGCTTCATTTGCCTTAGAATATATAAACGAGAAGAGGAATGCGCATACACACTTCCTAAAAGCTTCTATCCTCTCTATAGGTATAAAGAGTAGTTTGTAATTTTAGAAACTAATATCTATTTGCATTTTGGCGAAGATGGTTATTGTAGCGACAAGAAGTCCTGTCACATACTTTAGTTGTGTATGGAGATCGCTCCGGTTTGAGTATGATCCTTCAGATATTCGTACTCGCATGGCATCATCATTTATCATATGAGACGCTTCCACCCTAGCAATGCCACATCGCATTTAAGTCTGTTTGTATCACTATGTCACGACTAACATTGATTCAGACACTCAAGTAAGCTCTGGAAAATATATTTCAGTCGTTTGTTGGTGTGAAAACTTGGCTTTTCAAAAACATTAAAAAGAAAAAAAAAGGAAATGTGATTTGTCTAAACATCCAAAGAGTCAGTCAAGCATGATGAATATAACCCTTTTGAGTCTGCACCTTGAACCGTTCACCTGATGAAAACAAGTGAAACAATAAATCTCGATTGACTGACGTTATAAGATTTGGTTTTTGTTAAGCAAAATACCTGTTGATAATGGACCAGAAGATATTATATTCCAGAGACAAAAGTTTCACTTGCTTATAGTAGAAGACAAGTAGAAATTCCAGAATATAGAATTCAGGGACATGAACCCAACACGCGCTTGAAGAGGAATAGCCCTGTAACATAACATGCCAAACCATCATTAATCACTCATCCAAGGATCTTTATGTTTCATACAGACAGAATCCAGTCTGAACAGAATTTATACGCATGAGATTAACCGTGCAGAAAAAAAAATATTATTTATTATTAAATAATTTAACATATAGATTTTTTATAAAGATCCACTAAATTAACTTTTTTAAACAGCACTATAGTAACTGCATTTTAAACAGAAGAGATGGGCGCATTGATACCAAGATTTGGGGATTTTAGGTGACAGAGAATATGTCAATGTGTTCTAAAATGAATCAGTAAAGTCGTTTCACAATTCATATTTAAAGATGACAATTTCGAGCAATCTGCTTATGAATGAGTTAGTTCAGGTTATGTATCTTTAAAGGGTGAAAAGGGTAAATTAAAGGGAAAAAACAGCTTTTAGAAGAAAAGGCGAAAACAAGTTGAAAGTCACCTAAAGCGTATCTTTAATATTAAAATCATCTTATATCAATTAGAAGAAAAATATATTACTAAACTAATATTATTTTGGTAAATCAAATTTGACACACCAATTATATAATTTTTTTTCCAAAAATAAAAAATAAAAATATTAAACATTTCGACCCCTTACTCATCAAATCTCTAGCCCAAGAATCTCTATTCTATACCAGTCCAAAAAAACACCACAAATAATACCTGCATAGTCTTAGTTTCTTTCTTATGTAACCAAAAAACACAAATTTGTTTGTAATGTTATCATTTCTAAATAAGAATTTTATTTCAATACTTTGTAAAGAAAAGACTATAAATGACCCTTATCCCTGTAAATTTTGTGCACTGCAGAGATTAATTTAACGACACAAAATCAAAACCAAAATGGATAAAGAAACTATATGAATTCCATTACTGCTTAAGCCAAGCTCACAGTTATATGCATAGAGAGAGAGAGAGAGAGAGAGAGAGACCAGAAATTAATCACGCTGACGGGAATCCAGAACCTAAATCCTGCAGCAATTAGATTGAATATAAACGAACTGACAAGGGATAACTGTATGTTACTAATTAGTTTTTTTTAATAGCAAGTAAAGTGGTTACCAAAAAGTAATGTAGGAAGAGCGTCTTTCTGATACTTATTTGGAAGCTCTGAAAGCTTCCCTTGCCACAAATTATTCCAAGCAAATACAACAGCAATAACACATGGACCAAGTATAATTTGGTTCAATATAACCTGCAAATTTTTATCATAAAAACATTAAAATAACAATCATTCTTGACTCATTTATTTATAGAGTAATAAAAGAAGGGTTGTTTTTAACCTTGGTTATTATGTCCTGTGCTGTCTGTTGTGGCATGCAACGATCAAGATACTGGTACCAGACATAAGACCCGGGCCCATACAAAAGGAACCCGTAAGAAGCCATTCGGAGGGCTCGGATTCAATTATGGTCCAGCAGACTCCATGTCACATTCTGATAATAATACATTACATCTGGTTTTAAATCTCAAAAGCAAAATAGTCAAATTACAATTTCAGACTTTAAGCCACTGAGGCTATGGCCTAGTGGTAAGAGTGATTTCCTCTTTGGTGAATGCCCAGGATCGATCGCTAGGTGTAGTATGTTTAGGAGATTTGTCATTGCCAATTTGCCATTCAAAAAAAAAAAAACAAATTCAGAGTTTGAATTTGTGATGTCGATAACAGAATGCCAACAAAATGCCAACAAAAACAGATTGTATGCTTTGCATGTATAAATTTAAACAACAAAAGTAACATGTATAAGAATAACTAATCCGACTACAAATGTATGTTACAGATGAATTATACACAAAAAGGAATTCTAAATCCAGTTGGCATAAAAATGTTAACAGTTTCTTAGATAATATAAACAAAGGCTAAACCACTATCAGGACAACAAATGTAGCTTTAGATGTGAAAATTAATAAAAATAAAAAAACTTTTTTCGTTGGGTTCGTAGCTTGTTTTAGTTTTTCCCTAAGAAGCTTAAATAAAAGAACGTGTTGTGACAATAGTCAGTAAAAAAAAGAATAGCATTGATGACGGTAACAATGATGATAAATATGGTTTAATATTAACCTAACTCATGTACGGACTTCTATTCTGTGCAAAGCTTTCAACTTTTAACTCGTGAAACAGAAAAACTAAACATCAGATTTCCATCAAAGGTTTTTTGTACGTTTACAAAGAACAACCATGAACTTCAAATGGATCTGACCAGCATTACAATTTGAATCTCCTCAACATTTGTTTTAACAACTTCTTTCTTGTTCGTGTCACCATATCCACACTTTACTTGTTTTGAACTCTAAGCACAACATCACGTTAAAAAGATGATATGATAGGATGAATGAACGGGTGAAAAACAATACAACAAACTTAAAAATAAATGACTTCATATATCGTTGGAGCTTATAAAAGAATCATATAATCATTTTAGTGCTGTTCTAATATTCAACTTCTAAATTCTAATTTAAACTTACTTCTTCGCAGACTTGTCAATATAAATAACAACAGCAGAAATCAAGGCTTACTCTATTCATTTACATGACTAATTCGAGTCACTAACATGAAAAGTTTAACTTAATTTTGAACATGTGAAAAACAAATGTAGATAATCTTTAAAAAATTCAAGATTGAATCATCAAGCAAAGTTATAAAGTTGAATACAAAGATATGAAATTCAAAACAAAGTAAAGAAAAGAAATGTTAAGTTGGGTTTTGGGTAACCTGATTAGAAGAATCAGAAGGGTGTTGAGTTTGGAGTGATTTGGAGTTGACCCATCTTTCTCGAAGCTGAGCAATGGTGTCGCCAGTTAGGGCAAGAGTGGCGGCTGTGGCGGCAGGCTTCAATGGGAACAACCATCCGCTTGCTTCACCGGAAACCTGAGATGATGATTTGGATTTGGGTGGTCTTCTTCTATTTCGTCCGCTTTCAGGCCAGTTAAACCCACCACCACCACCCAATGACCCCATGCTTATTATTATTATTATTATTATTATTATTCTGAGGCTCTAGCTTGCACACACAAAGATACTAGTAGTAGTCAAGGAGCTTTATACTTTTATTCCTCATATGTTACATAGTTTTTGGTGTTTTTTTTGTTTTCTTTTTCCGTTTTTGTTTTCCCTTTTTTTCTAGTTTTTATATTTTTGGTGTTTTATTGTTTTTCTTTTTTATTTATTAGTTACTGGCTTTTAAAATCGTGCGTTACACGGGATTTGTCAAAAGATAAAAAAGGATTTGCTATTTAAATAAAGAAATAAAATTAAATATAAAAAAAGAAATGTAATATATATAATACAAACAATAAGAAGTTTAGAATCTCAAATTTATAAATTTGAGAAAATCAATTTATATACAACATTTGATATTTTATCACAAGTATTCTCATCGTCATCAAATATTAACAAGACTGCGTCTCTAATTATCCTGGATAATGAAACATATAGTGTCCATATTAAAAAACTGGGTATCGAATGAACAAACCAACCCTAAAAAAAGATTGTTCTTGACTAGGGATGAGCAAATTCGGTACTGGTATCGAACTGGTACCAAAGTTTTGAGTTTCGGGATCGATGCGGTACCGGTATTTTCCAAATTTTTACCTTCAATACCGGTACCATACCGATACCGAACCGAATATTTCATTACCGGTACCGGTACCAAGAATTCGTGATTTTCGGGATCGGTATTTTCAGTATCGGTACCAGTCGGTACCGGTACGGTACCGAGCTCATTCCTCTTCTTAGCTATTTTCTACTTGTTTAAACTTCCTTATTTATACTTGTTTGATCTTCGATCATTATTTTACTTCTAATTTCCTAACTATTTTATAACACAATTACCAAAATGATTTTGATACATGGCCCATTGATAGCAGGGGTGTTCAAAAGAATCTGAATCCGTGTCCGAATTATCCGACTATTCGTATTCGAACTATCCAGAGTTTCGGATATTTGAGTCCCGGATATCCGAAAATTCAGATTTGGATTCGGATTTTGTGAATAAAAATAAAGTTATATGAAACCTATAATCCAAATATTGCTTAACGAGTAACCAACGGGTTAGATGATTATTTGAAATACAAGGCGTCTAAACGAGTGCTAATACGATCAAACGTTGTACTACAACAACAACAAAGTGCACGTGTATGTGCAAAGTGGTGGCAGGAAATTATTTTGAAATCTTCATATTGAAGATTTATGTATTAATCAATGTAGGGTAGAATCGACTCGATCAATTTTGCAATATATATGGGAAGCAATTGTTAAAGTTCAAAATATTATTCGGCCTTCCTCTCAATAGAAACAGGTATTCATTTTATAGCTTTAATTGTAAATTTAATATTTTAAATTATAAGAGTAGGTTTTAGGGTTATAACCAGGGTAGGCGTTGAGTGATGCAAACATGTTCTAGACATGGACTCATCACCCATGCTTAAACTAGGTAGGATTACCCAAAAGCCAACCACGGATATGACTAGTTAGGTATGACCTTGCTTAACCCCAACTTACCCTAACTTGTAATAGGATCAAAGGATGGACCTTTCGTGTTGTTATGTTAACAACCATTATACCAATGAGTTATCATGTTTACTTTTAAACTATGATAGTATATGTAACATCCGGCTTCTCGCACCACCAATATTGTCCGCTTTGCCCACAAAGAGCTCACGGATTTGTTTTTGGTTGCCCAGGTGGAGACTTCCCAAGAGGTCATCCATCCTGCTACTACTCCCACCTAAGCATGCTTAACTGTGGAGCTCTCCTCTCGTCCACTACCATTAAGCCCAAAACGCGTTGGTGATTTAAGAGGCAGGACATTTACTTATGAACCAAGGATATCTCTTGTCAACGGCCGATGTGGGATTTGCCTAAAGTGTTACAAACACCCCCCCCCCCTTTGGACACATCGTCCTCGATGAGGTTTGCCCCACCATCCAATCCAGGATGTAGAATTTGCCTAAGGTGTACCTCGCGACACCCCCGGGGACTCACCATCTCAGATGAGGTGTGCCCCACCACCCCGAACGGCACAAGAGTGGCTCTGATACCACTTGTAACATCCGGCCCCTTGCACCACCAATATTGTCCGCTTTGCCCATGAAGAGCTCACGGATTTGTTTTTAGTTACCCAGGTGGAGACTTCCCAGGAGGTCACCCATCCTGCTACTACTCCCACCTGAGCAGGCTTCAGCTACCGCCGCACCATAATATTGTCCGCTTTAGCCGGGACGTACCACCATCGCCTAACGGATTTCTTTTTGGTTGCCCAGGTGGAGACTTCCCAGGAGGTCATCCATCCTGCTACTACTCCCACCTAAGCACGCTTAACTGTGGAGCTCTCCTCTCGTCCACTACCATTAAGCCCAAAACGCGTTGGTGATATAAGAGGCAATACATTTACTTATGAACCAAGGATCTCTCCTGTCCACGGCCGATGTGGGATTTGACTTATGTCAAGTGAACGGGAATATCATGTATTTAGTTTCTTTTACTCTATAACTGAGACTTTACATCTTGACTTGTGAATTTTACACTTTTCATATTATATACATATGCAAAACTTTATAAATTCTCACCAACATTATTGTTGACAAAATATATTATTTTAAACGTGCTGTAGGTTGAAGTTTAATTTGAGGATTGAAGAATAGATAGTTGGACCATTAGGTTATTAGAAACATATCATAATAAAATTCAAAGTTATTGTATTGTTATTTAATTAGTGCCAAATTGTGTATTTGTGATTTAATGAAATGAAGTAATTATATTTTTCACATTATAGTGTCATGAGCTTCTGAGCAATCTGTACGTACCGCCCCGACATATTCCGCCCCGGCATATTACGCCGAAGGTCGGGGTGTTACATTTAGCTGGCAAACTCGCCAAAGACTCCTTCACTCAAAAATGTTAACAAGCAAATGATCTGCAAGGACTCATTCATACTGATGTTTGCGACCCTTTCAAAACCATGTCTATAAATCCCGAAAGATACTTCGTTTTTTTATTGGCGATTGAAGTCAATATGCTTATGTGTATCTTATAAAACACAAGCATGAAACTTTTGAAAGGTTCAAAGAGTTTCAAAACGAAGTTGAAACCAACTTGGAAAAACAATTTTAAATGCTTCGATCAGATTGAGTTAGAGAGTATCTCAGCTTGGAGTTCATAAATCATCTAAAAGAGCGTAAAATTGTTTCACAGCTGATGTGCATGCGATGCATATATAAATATTTGGTTAGTTTTCACACGAAATCGGGTTTTAAAAATGGTTTTCACCTAAACTTAATAAAACACACACAAATGGCAAGTGTACCAATCGTACATGTAATATAGTCGTGGTAAGAACCGAGTATTAATCCGTTGACACGTAAATTTCAATACTTAATCTTTGCAATTAAAATAACAGTGAGAAAAGATCTTGATTGGTTTGTTTTCAAATTAAATTTTAAAACTAGTTGCTTAAATAAAACAAGCTAAAAAGTCTAAACGAGATAATAAAGTAATAAAGGCTACCACCATAATTTGGAATCCACTTGACTCTTTTTGATGACGAATTTCATAAACATGTGATAAACTCGCTTTTAAGATAAAGATAGAATAACCTCTTGTTAAAGACAATTATTCTCATGACATGTTGGAAAACTAGAATGAACAATTTACAAACTAATCACCACGAGTCATGCATAATATAAGTGAGGTAATCTTTAAAAACATATAATGATTAGATTCTATTTCATGTTTATGACATTCAAATCTAACAATCCTTTGGAAAGATTAAATGAACAACAAATAACCCACCTAAGATTGATTAAAATAGACAACATTCATGCATTCCTTTGGTTTATAATCTTTCAAGACTAGCATAACAACCTAAGTATTTTGCGTTAACAATAACTAAAAGAATATTACGACTAGTTAGATTGATTATAACAAGTGTATTCTTTTTTCAAATATAACACAAGGATGCTATGAGCAAATACTTTATAATGATTCAAGACTCCCTTTTACCATTTCTAGTTTAAAGGCTACATGTTGTATGCATGCATACAATTTATAAACAAATGATAGAAATTTAAAGTTTTTTAAAAAGGATTATCATTTATTAATCTTGAAATCATTAATCGAGCATTTAAACACAACTTTTTACCAAAAAATAATCATGCATATGTCATTGCTTCAAAGATAATTACCACATGTTTATTACAATCATCAAACTAGTCAAGTTTCATCACAAATCATGGTGGTAAATAGAAATTTAGCTCATAATGAGCATAATTAAAACATCAAGAAAACAAAGAGCATATAAAACTCATGGTAATTAGAATGATCTAACCAAGAATTCTGTTAAAGATGTATGGAGATGATAATGCTCTTTTCCAAATGTTGTTGAATCTTCCAAGCCTTTCTTCACCCTCCAAAATACTTGAATTTGGGAGATGTGATACTAATTTTTATCAAGTTTTGATTAAGTTTGGATGCCCCCTTTGAATGCAACAAGTGATTATATTTATTAGGCAAAATTCTAGAACTGAACATGGGGCATGTTGAAGCTGAGCACAGGGGCATGCTGTAGTTTTGAGCATGGGGGCAGGTTGCAGTTTGAGCATGGGGGCGTGTTGGAGTTGAGCACGGCCCATGTCCGACCAAGTTGTCAGAGTAATTAATGCGCATGCGCAAGTACGTCAGAGTCTTTAACCACGGGTGCGTGTTGGAGTTGAGCACGACCCATGTTGCTTCCTTTCAGGAGACATGTACTTTTTGTCTTTATATGAGGCCAAGCATGGAGGCATGTTTAGGTTGAACATGGGGGCATGTTGCACTTGTTTCTAGAAGCAAGCTTTTGTCTTCACATGTAGGTGGCCATGGGGGTGTGTTGGATTTGGACATGGCCCCTGCTCTGAGAGTATTTAGCGGAATTTCCTTCTTTTGCTTCATGTTTTAGTTCCTTTGCTCGTTAAGGCCATAATCATTCTGGAAAACAAAATTAAAGCAATATGTACCGGTTTCAAGTATTTTTAAATAAATATATGTAAAATATGGAGTATTTGATGTATAATTGATGTATAATTTTGTGTACATCAAACATACCCACACTTGAACCTTGTTTGCCCTCAAACAAGCTAAACGTAAAAATTCTCCAAGTGACGATGGTTTATTAGACCGAAGCTACAACATCCCCAAAAGTTAAGGTAACCTCGAAGAAAAACGCAAGAACAAAACAACCAACGGGGATCATATGAATATATGTAGTGACGTGGGAAAACATGGTTTGTATGTTATGAGTTTCTTTTTATGCAAAACTCCACGTTCTCACAATGTTCACTCACACTCGGTTTTATATCTGATCATACATGTAATGTTGTATGTATATGAACACTCGTGTCAAAATGTGACTTGTGAAAAATAAGCTTGTCAAGAGATCAATTCTCCACCCACTTAGTGAAATGTTTGTATAAACAAGGAGGTAATATATGTTGGTGTTTGGTTTTGGTGAAGGTGTGGATGGTGTGTGGAAGGTTTGTTGATATGAGGTTTATGGGTTAAAAGAAAAGTATTTACAAACAGTTATAATTTGATCGGGAGCTGTGATAAGTCTTCCATGCTTTTTGAGTTCACAACATTCTGCTCCTTTTATCACCTTTTTTTTTACATATAAGTAGTGACCAACAATTGAAATATAAGTCTTGGTTGTCGTCGGTCTTCTTGAAACTGATCTTGAAATAAAAATAAAGTAAAATAGTTTGAAGTTGAAAGGGTTTATATGGCTAGTTGGTTTTGTGTAGGGTACAAGGGAATGTTTATTTGGAGTAGGATTGATATGGCTTGTGATCGTGTTTGAGGGAAGGTTTTGGTAGGTCATATATTACCTCCCTCTTTATACAACATTTCGTTCGGATCTTGAAAAGTATGCTCAAAACAAGTTCTAAATCACAAGAAACAAATGACTCACTCAATCCGCCAAAAACATAAGCGATGATATAAATACGGCTTGAAGCTTCGCTCACGGAAATGGAAGGATTGGGTATAAACACCACATTTTGCATAAAGTTTTTCTCAAGAAATACAAACCATATTTTCGGTTTTCACATTAAGTTAAAGTCGATTCGGTGGTTGGTTTGAACGTGCGCTTTTTGAAATGCAACGTTAACCCTTGGTTTTGTCAAAAATTTATTAAAAGCTTAACAGTCTTTTATTATTTATTATATATATATATATATATATTTGTCACAAATATTATAATTTGAAGAGATTTTTAAAAAAATTTTATTAGACAAAACAAAGTTCAAGTAAACCCCTTCCCACACTTGAATCTCACATTTCCCTCAATGTGAAAAGATATATGAAAAAAACAATACAAAAATGTAGGGTAAAGGTGAAAAGTAACTCCCCTAAATGCCGGCGGTCTTTGGTTGCGTCCAAAATCCACAATTGTCTTCCAGGTAGATGTTCCAGCAAAAGAAGCAACAACCATCCAAACAAACAACAAAAAATAAAAGCCATAAAAATAAAATAATATAATGTCTAGACTGCGCACAGAGCAACTAGTACCCAAATAAGCTAAAAATTGTCTAAACATTTCCCGAAGAAGTTTTTTTTTTATATAATAAAAAAATATGTGCAAGTGCCAAGTTTTTTTGATTTTTTTTATTGAAAATAAGCAAAAACTATAAACAGTTGCCAAATTTTAGTAACGGGTCTTTGGCTGGACCCGACCTCGCATTCATTCGTCCTTGGGGTAGAGGGTGATGATTGTTGAAACACCCTCATTTGAACCAATGATATAATGCTTAAGACGATGACCATTGACTTTAAACACTTGTCCTTCATCATTTTCAAGCTCCACGGTATCGTAATCAAATATCCTCTTTACCAAATACGGTCCTGACCAACGGGATTTCAATTTCCCAGGAAATAAACGAAGGCGGGATTTGTATAACAACACACGATCACCCACTTGAAATTGTTTATGTTCTTTTAATTGGGCATCATGTTATCTCTTCGTTTTTTCCTTGTAATTCCATGAGTTTTCATAGGCTTGATTTCTTAAGTCTTCAAGTTCATGGATTTGAACGAATCTGTTTTCACTTGCACATGCTAAGTTGAGATAGACCGTTTTTAAAGCCCAATAAGCTTTATGTTCAAGCTCAACGGGCAGATGACATGTTTTCCCATACACAAGTTTAAACGGTATTGTGCCAATGGGTGTTTTATAAGCAGTACGAAAAGCCCAAAGAGCATCGTCAAGCTTTTCGGCCCAATTTTTTTTCAGTTTAAACCAACTGTTTTCTCGTGAATTCTTTTGATGCCTCTGTTTGTGACTTCAACTTGTCCACTGGTTTGTGGATGGTATGGTGTTGAGAATCGATGGTGCATTCCATATCGGGACAAAGCTTTTTCCATTTGGGCATTGCAAAAGTGGGTCCCTCGATCACTAATTAAAGCTTTCGGGGTACCAAATCGTGAAAACAACTTTTTAAGGAATTTGACAACAACTCTAGCATCATTAGTGGGGAGGGCTTGTGCCTCAACCCACTTAGAAACATAGTCAACCGCTACTAGGATGTATCGGTTTCCAAAAGAACTTGGAAACGGTCCCATGAAGTCAATTCCCCAGACATCAAAGATTTCACAAACTTGAATGCTCTTTTGAGGCATCTCGTTTCTGGCTGAAATATTCCCAGTTCTTTGACAAGCACCGCATGCTTGGATTAAGGACTGGGCGTCTTTGAACACTGTAGGCCAAAAGAATCCTGAATCAAAGACCTTTTTAACTATGAGGGTTACACCATGGTGTCCTCCAGTGGGTCCTTTGTGGCAATGTTTAAGAATTTCCATGGCTTCATTTCCGAAAACACACCTGCGTATAATCCGATCTACCCCGACTTTGAACAAGCATGGATCTTCCCAAAAATAATATTTGAGATCAGAAAAGAATTTCTTACGCTGCTGGTGTGTTAGACCTTTTCACATGATTCCACATGCTAAATAGTTTGCATAATCGGCAAACCAGGGGCATTCATCTTGATCTTCTGTCAAAATTGTTTGAATGTGCATAAGAACCTCATGGGGAAAATTGTCATTTATGTGAGACCCCAGTGGTTCGTGTGAAGCTGGGCACTTCAAACGGGAAAGATGATCGGCGGCAACATTTTCCGCACCCCTTTTGTCTTGAATTTCAATATCAAATTCTTGAAGCAGCAAGATCCAACGGATTAGTCAAAGCTTTGCATCTTTTCTTGTTAAAAAGATATCGAATGGCTGCATGGTCGGTATAAACGATGGTTTTCGAAAGAACAAGATAAGATCTAAATTTGTCAAATGCAAACACCACGGCCAACAACTCCTTTTCGGTGGTTGTGTAACTTTCTTGTGCATCGTTGAGAGTCTTGCTAGCGTAGTAGATTGGGTGAAAATGCTTATCTTTTCTTTGACCTAGAATCGCTCCTACAGCAAAATCGCTTGCATCACACATGATTTCGAATGGTAATGTCCAATCTGAGCAACCATGATTGGAGCATTGACAAGTTTTTCTTTCAAATGATGGAAAGCTTTTAAACAATCTTCAGAAAAAACAAATGGTGCATTTTTTTCAAGGAGTTGGGTCATTGGTCGAGCGATTTTTGAAAAATCCTTTATGAAGCGGTGGTAAAAACCCGCATGACCAAGAAAACTCCTGATTGCTTTGACAGACGTTGGAGGTGGGAGTTTGGAAATTGCTTCGATTTTTGCTTTATCAACTTCAAGTCCAGCTTGGGACAAGAACAATGCCTTCACGAACCATGAAATGACATTTTTCCCTGTTAAGAACAAGATTCACCTCTTAACATCTTGTCAACATTTTTTCCAAATTCTTAAGACAATGATCAAAAGAGTCACCAAAAACAGAAAAATCGTCCATGAAGACTTCCATTGAGTTCTCGATCATCTCATGGAAAATGGCTACCATGCAACGCTGAAAGGTAGCAGGTGCATTGCATAGCCCAAAAGGCATTCGCCGGTAAGCAAATGTGCCATAAGGGCATGTGAATGTAGTCTTTTCCTGGTCTTCATGAGCAATGGGAATTTGAAAATAACCAGAAAAACCATCAAGGAAGCAATAGAACATTTTCCCAGACAAACGTTCAAGCATTTGATCAATGAAAGGGAGTGGAAAATGATCCTTCCTTGTAGAGTCATTAAGCTTGCGATAATCAATGCATACCCTCCAGCGTGTGACGGTTCTCATTGGTATAAGCTCATCTTTCTCGTTCATTACCACAGTCATTCCTCCCTTCTTAGGTACAAATTGAAACGGGCTTACCCAAGGTGAATCAGAGATAGGGTATATCAGCTCTGCTTCAAGGAGTTTGATTACTTCTTTCTTCACAACATCCTGCATGTTGGGATTTAGACGCCTTTGATGCTGAACCACAGGTTTGTAGTCTTCCTCCTTGAGGATTTTGTGAGTGCAGAACGAAGGACTAATGCCTTTGATATCCATAATTTTCCATGCGATGGCTTTCTTATGAAGTTTAAGAACCTCGAGCAACTTTTTCTTCTCGTCAATTGACAAGTCGGCCGAAATGATCACAGGGAGTTGGGATTCATTTTCCAAGAAAGCGTACTCCAGGTGAGCTGGTAGTTCTTTTAATTCCAAGGCTGGTGGTTCCTCGGTGGATGGTTTATCTTTGGGTTCAAGTTCGCTATTTACAACATGGAAAACTTCTTGAGATGAAGATTTCTCTTGACTCTCCAGTTCGATGATTTTGTTGAAAATGTGATCCTCTCGAATGGGTTCAGAGAGAGGTTTCTCGAGAATTTGTGTATCAAGAGCATTTGAGATGACAGAATTCCTCACATGGCAACTCACAATCGAATCAATAACATCAATGCAATAAAGTGAATCATCATGGTGTTGTGGGTGCTGCATGGATCTACCTATGTCGAATGTAACCTCCTCATCATTTACTCTAAGAGTCAGTTTGCCCGTGCAAACATCTATGAGTGCTCTAGCCGTGGCTAGGAAGGGTCTCCCTAAGATGAGGGGTACATTCTTGTCCTCATCCATGTCGAGGATCACAAAATCTACTGGGAACACGAACTTGTCAATTTTGACTAACATGTTCTCAACAATGCCTTATGGGTATTTTATGGATCGGTCAGCTAACTGGATGCTCATGCGGGTGGGTTTTGGTTCACCTATCCCTAATTTTGCAAAGACCGCATAAGGCATCAAATTGATACTAGCTCCTAAGTAGGCCAGGGCATTGCTAATAGACAAATTTCCTATGAAACAAGGAATAGTGAAACTCCCTGGATCAGTCATCTTCTTTGGAAGTTTGTTTTGCAGAATGGCTGAGCATTCTTCGTTCAATGTGACATGTGATAGCTCCTCCAGCTTCCTCTTGTTGGTGAGAACATCTTTCAAAAATTTGGCATATTTTGGCATTTGTGAAAGAGCTTCAACGAATGGAATATTGATGTGAAGTTGCTTGAGCAGCTCGAGAAACTTTTCATATTGAGCCTCCAACCTTTCTTTCTTCAAGCGTGCTGGATAAGGTATTGGTGGAATGTAGGTTCTAACTGGTTCTTTTGGTTGTGCGGTACTTGCTGGGACTAGCCTCTCTTGCACCTCTACAGGAATCTCAGTTTCCTTTTCCTTGGTTGGTTCTGAATATGGCTCGGCAACTGTAGTGGTTCTGCCACTCCTTAGGGTGACTGCATTCACAGCTGCATTTGGGTTGTTTATTGTGTTTCTTGGAAGGCCATCTGGTTGCCTTTCAGAAAGAAGTTGAGCAAGTTTCCCCACTTGAGTCTCGATGTTTTGTAAGTGTGCCTTCTGATTCCTCAGTTCTAACTCATTCTTCTGGAATCTCTCTTCGGTTAGTCGGTTCCTTTGCTCAGCTAGTTTGTTTGCAGTTTCAGTACTGACCAACAATTGTGCTAGAAGACTATCTGTTGTAGTTCCATTGTTTGTTTGTTGGCTGGTACTTGGCTCTTGGTTTTGGTAATGAGGCTTTGGTTGGGAGGTTTGGTTCTGGTTGAAAGGGCATTTGTCAAAACCAGGTGGTGCTTGATTGTTTGCCCCATCCCTCCAGCTGAAATTAGGATGATTCCTCCAACCAGGGTTGTAATTGTTCCCGTAGGAGTTGTTTTGTCAGCTTACAAAATCGACTTCTTCAACCTTCATGCTCTGCTGGCAATATTTTGTTTTATGTTCGCCCCCACACGTGTTGCATTTGGTCTTGGCTTTCACCAACTTTGTTTGTAGTTGCTCAAATTTCTTCGAGAGTGCTTCGAGTTGTGCAGTGACAAGAGTGTTGGAGTCAACTTGGTGCATACCCTTGTGTGATGGGGTGGATCTTAGTGGGCTGTAAGCAAAGCTTTCTTGGCTGCTTTCTCTAGGATTTCGAATGCTTCATTGGGACATTTGGTTCCGAGATCTCAGCCGGCAATTTGGTCGATAGCTTGTTTGTTTTGGCTTGATTGAGCGTCGAAGAATGTCTGGACTTGGAGCCATTTGTTCAGCCCATGATGTGGACATCTTCTTAGCAAGCTCTTATATCTCTCCCAGGCTGCGTGCAGCGACTCGTCTTCGTCGGTTCTGAATCCGGTGATGCTGGCTCGGTACTTTGCGGTTTTATCGGGTGGAAAGTATTTAAGAAGGAACTGCTCTACCATCTGGTCCCAATTGGTAATGGTTCCAGATGGCAGTGACTCTAGCCAATCCAAGGCATGACCTCGGAGGGAGAAGGGAAAAATCTTAAGCCTAGCTTGGTCTTCATAGCAGTTTTGGATTTTGAAAGTACCGCAGATTCGTAAGAATCGAGAGATATGAGACAAGGGGTCTTTATCGAGAAGCCCATGGAATTGAACAGAATTTTCCACCATATGGATGGTGCTGGATTTGATTTCGAAATTTTCACTGATTGCCGGTGGCGCCACACCATTGCCATAGCCTTCGAGGGTCGGCTTGCCATATTGGCTCATGTTAGGTTCGTTGTCTGGATTAATTAGAGCCGCCATGTTTTGTTCCATTGTGTTTTCTTCGGTTGTTATGTCCGCAAACGCCTCGTTTTTGATCGTCTCAGCTACTACGCATGAACGGTTGCGTAACCTTTGGTGAAGGTGTCGCTCGGGTTCCGAAAGTGGCGAAACAAGCTCAGGTGTGGGCGTGGTGGACATTCATTACTTAAGAAAATAACTAAACAAGTAAAAATAAACTAAAAGTAAAGAGGAAATAAATAAACTCTTTTTTTTAATAAGTTGAGCTAATTTTTTTTTGAACAATTATAAACAACGGTTAAAATAAAAACTTGGATTTGGATTAAAATTTTACCGTGTCCCCGGCAATGGCGCCAAAAACTTGATGTACGTGCGATGCATATATAAATATTTGGTTAGTTTTCACACGAAATCGGGTTTTTAAAATGGTTTTCACCTAAACTTAATAAAACACACACAAATGGCAAGTGTACCAATCGTACATGTAATATAGTCGTGGTAAGAACCGAGTATTAATCCGTGGACACGTAAATTTCAATACTTAATCTTTGCAATTAAAATAACCGTGAGAAAAGATCTTGATTGGTTTGTTTTCAAATTAAATTTTAAAACTAGTTGCTTAAATAAAACAAGCTAAAAAGTCTAAACGAGATAATAAAGTAATAAAGGCTACCACCATAATTTGGAATCCACTTGACTCTTTTTGATGACGAATTTCATAAACATGTGATAAACTCGCTTTTAAGATAAAGATAGAATAACCTCTTGTTAAAGACAATTATTCTCATGACATGTTGGAAAACTAGAATGAACAATTTACAAACTAATCACCACGAGTCATGCATAATATAAGTGAGGTAATCTTTAAAAACATATAATGATTAGATTCTATTTCATGTTTATGACATTCAAATCTAACAATCCTTTGAAAAGATTAAATGAACAACAAATAACCCACCTAAGATTGATTAAAATAGACAACATTCATGCATTCCTTTGGTTTATAATCTTTCAAGACTAGCATAACAACCTAAGTATTTTGCGTTAACAATAACTAAAAGAATATTACGACTAGTTAGATTGATTATAACAAGTGTATTCTTTTTTCAAATATAACACAAGGATGCTATGAGCAAATACTTTATAATGATTCAAGACTCCCTTTTACCATTTCTAGTTTAAAGGCTACATGTTGTATGCATGCATACAATTTATAAACAAATGATAGAAATTTAAAGTTCTTTAAAAAGGATTATCATTTATTAATCTTGAAATCATTAATCGAGCATTTAAACACAATTTTTCACCAAAAAATAATCATGCATATGTCATTGCTTCAAAGATAATTACCACATGTTTATTACAATCATCAAACTAGTCAAGTTTCATCACAAATCATGGTGGTAAATAGAAATTTAGCTCATAATGAGCATAATTAAAACATCAAGAAAACAAAGAGCATATAAAACTCATGGTAATTAGAATGATCTAACCAAGAATTCTGTTAAAGATGTATGGAGATGATAATGCTCTTTTCCAAATGTTGTTGAATCTTCCAAGCCTTTCTTCGCCCTCCAAAATACTTGAATTTGGGAGATGTGATACTAATTTTTATCAAGTTTTGATTAAGTTTGGATGCCCCCTTTGAATGCAACAAGTGATTATATTTATTAGGCAAAATTCTAGAACTGAACATGGGGCATGTTGAAGCTGAGCACAGGGGCATGCTGTAGTTTTGAGCATGGGGGCAGGTTGCAGTTTGAGCATGGGGGCAGGTTGCAGTTTGAGCATGGGGGCGTGTTGGAGTTGAGCACGGCCCATATCCGACCAAGTTGTCAGAGTAATTAATGCGCATGCGCAAGTACGTCAGAGTCTTTGACCACGGGTGCGTGTTGGAGTTGAGCACGGCCCATGTTGCTTCCTTTCAAGAGACATGTACTTTTTGTCTTTATATGAGGCCAAGCATGGGGGCATGTTTAGGTTGAACATGGGGGCATGTTGCACTTGTTTCTAGAAGCAAGCTTTTGTCTTCACATGTAGATGGCCATGGGGGTGTTTTGGCTTTGGACATGGCCCCTGCTCCGAGAGTATTTAGCATAATTTCCTTCTTTTTCTTCATGTTTTAGTTCCTTTGCTCGTTTAAGGCTATAATCATTCTGGAAAACAAAAGTAAAGCAATAAGTACCGGTTGCAAGTATTTTTAAATAAATATATGTAAAATATGGAGTATTTGATGTATAATAGATGTATAATTTTGTGTACATCAACAGCCCACTCCACCCGGCATACCCCAAAATAATGGTGTGAGATAGAGGAGAATCAAACCTTGCTAAACATAGTCCGATCAATGATGTGTAGTACTAACTTGCCTAACTTCTTTTGGAGTTTTTCCCTTATGACAGCCACCCACATTATCAATCTAGCTCTGATTAAAAAAGTAAAAAAAAAAAAGAAAAAAAAAAAAACCCTTATGAGATATGGCATGGGCGTAAAATTTGTCTTACCTTAGAGTACGGGGATGTGATGCATATGTCACCAATGATTCTTGTGACAAGCTCGATCCTCGTGGCGTAAAAGTTGTTTCTTCGGATACTATAACCAAAACGGATATTATTTATTCCATCCTGATACAAATTTGATTTCTAACAAAAGGAAGGGTCACTTCCACAAGAATGAAATTCTCGATTGAGGAACTGAAAATAATATTGTCGATCTTGAAGAAATTCGAGAATCACAAATAACCGTTGAAAAAGTCAGAACGTCTGATCTACAAGATGTTGTTGCTGATACATCAGACATAATCACGAGTGTTCGCAGAAGTATTAGGAATCCCAAAGAAACAAATAGATACCTCTGGCATCTAGATAGTCCCGAAGTCCTATTAGTAGCTGAGTCAAATGACGAGCCTACTAACTAAAAATCTACTGTCTTAGATTCGGAATATGAGAAATGGAAAGAAGCCACGAATGCTGAGATGCAATCTATGCATGGAAATCAAGTTTGGAACTTGGTTGAGCTACCCCCAGAAGTTAGGGCAGTAGGGAGCAAGTGGATTTTCAAAAGATAAACCGACATGCTTGGAAATGTACAGACCAATAGAGCATGGCTAATCGCGAAAGGTTTTACTCAAACTCAGGGTATTGACTATGTTGATACCTTCTTGCCCGTTGCTATGACCAAATCGATCAGGATATTGCTTGCCATAACCGTGTACTATGACTACGAGATATCGCAAATAGATATCAAAACCGCTTTTCTTAATGGACACCTCTCTGAAGATGTCTATATGGTTTAGCCTAAAGGTTTTGTCGATTCCGAATATCCTAATAGGGTGTGCAAACTAAATAAGTCCATTATGGACTTGAAGCATCTCGCAGTTGGAATCTTCATTTTGACGAGAAAATCAAAGAGTTTGGTTTTACCAAAAATAAATATGAGCCTTGTGTTTACACAAAGATGTCACACCCCAACCTACGACAGAACATGCCAGGGCGCGATATAATTTGTATCATAGCTAAAAAGACACTAAGTAAATTATACGTGTCCATAACTAAATTATTTATTTCATAAAACGATCAAATACACAAAAACATAACATTGTTTCAAAAGAAAATAACATTACAATTAAATCTTTAACAAAAATAAATCTTTAATTGACATGCAACCTAATGTCCATTCTAAACTCCATCACTTGCTTCATCCCTATAGCTACCAGCGTTATGTGTGAAAATACATAGTTTGTCAACATAAAGCTGAGCAAGTAATCACGGTTTCTCTGTGTGTGTGTGTGTAAAATTGAAGATGACAATTCCTTGCGGTAAACATGAATCACTACAACTAGTGTATCAATAAAAAATAAATAAAAACCCATTTCCCCTCATCCCAAACGGGTCGAGTTACTCCTACGGCCTATGGTCATACTAGATGAGGATGAGATACCAACAACCATAATTCGTAAATAAACACATAGTCGCATTCGCATGTATAACTAATTGAGCAATATCACATAAACGCAAATAACGAAATTGTAGTGTGAAAAGTAAAGTAATTGAATGCGAACATATAACGCTCCCAAAATATAAAACGGTAAGAAGGGGATCTGTCCTATAGAGACTTTTAGGAAACATATACCTCAAAGATTCTTCTTATATACCCAAAACCTTATCAAAGATAAACAAGTTGAAATAAGATATTTCTAATCTAGCAACAATTCAACTGATCTTTTCACAAAGACACTTCCTACAGCGACTTTCAGGAAACATGTTCATGATATTGGCATGCGACATGTACGGACAATGTAACGACCTACAACTAGAAGGGGGGGGCTATATACTGGCATACTGCATTCGTTTTCCCTTAGCTAAAGTTTTTTCCCCCTGGATTTTCTTTGGCAAGGTTTTTAATAAGGCAACACTTCAAGATCCCGAAGTTTGAAAATGAGTCATCCAAGGGGGAGTGTTATAAACATGTTGGTAAATGTACATATGAATGGATGAAAATTTTCAACATAAATTTAATGACCATGTTTCCAAATAGTAAAACATTAAGAGTAAATTGCATTCAAGAATTCACATTCTGATATATTTGCTATCACTATCTTAAAGTTTCTTTGAACGTATCCAATCTTGTTGTTATAATCTACCTATTCTAATAAAGTAAAATAAATAGGGACACTTGTCATGTTTTGGTTAATTCTCACAAATTTTTCTCTCCAAAACTAATATACCCTAATATATGTAATAAATCAATAATTATTCACTTTCCTTTTACACTATATTTATATAATATCTATATATTTTTATAAATATAAATATTAACATATTATTTTACTATATATTTCAAAATACTTGGTGAATTCCAAAAATCAACAACAAATCATGTTTCTCAAATGAAAATTGTTTCGGGTTTTTTGTGGAAGTTAAATTTGATTTTATGGGTCAAAAGTTGGTAAATAAATTGTTTGGTACAAGTTAACTACATTTGGGTCAAAAGTTGTTACGGGTCAAAAATAAAAATTTTGAGTACTTTTAAAAGTTTGAGAATACAAAATAGATTTATCGTTAAATTTGTTATGAGTTTAAAGTGTTGACTTTAAAATGTCAAAAATATGAAAGTTAGAATTTTAAACATGATTCGGGTTTCAAGTTTATTTTTAAGGGCATTTTTTGAAATAATCAAATGGTTCAAGATTTGACAAATTGACTATTTTTCCTCAACTATTAAAATTTAAGAAAAAATTGCGAACACTTTCGACATGCCACCCCCATGCCTATTAATGCTTCTAACTTTTATCAAATTTGAAATATTTATGTCAACATTAATTTTTCCTTCAATGGTGATCAAAAATGTCATGCAAAACTATGCTCAAATGAAACAAAATATTCACAAAATTGAATTGGTTAACATGCTATTTTTTATGTTGTCAAGAAGCCCTCTAAAACTTATCAAAATCATTTTTATTGTGTAGCTCTGAAAAACATAGTTCTTGAAAAATATCAATTGCTACAATTTAATATCCTACTTTCATTTGATGGGTGGTAAATTGATAAATATATCAATAAATGTAACGCCTCTTTTGTATTTAAGCTGAGTAGTTAGAACTACAATCGTATGAGAAGTCTTATTTTCGAAATTTGTTCATAACCAAAATTCTTTCAATTATACATATATGACACCGAGAATGAATTTTTCAATAGAAAGAAGCATTCCCGGATACATTTTATGTACACATTGTATAGATTTATGCATAGATGTAATGCAAATTTTTTTCATATACGCTATGCAATTATTTGTTTTACTTATAATTTTATAATTTGAATTATCTCGTGTGTGACATGTACTCTAAAACTAACCGTGGTAATATTATAACAAAATCATAATTGTAACAAGGAGGGCTTAAAGAAAGAGTCCCTTACCTTTTTACTGCCCCATTCGATTCCCATTGCAACAAAAATGGAACCAAAATCATCATCAACCCTCGCACCGCTTCCAGAGGATAATCAAAATCAAGATGAATCTGCTTTCGGCTCAAAACCCATTCGTCCTCCCACTCAGTCAGTTCCCTTTGTTTTTTTTTAATTTTCAATTGATAGGGCTACTAATTGTTGTGGGATTTCGGAACATTTTAAGAGAGTGGGTTGCAGATTGAGTAAAATAGGGTTCTAGCTCAAAAGGAGTATGTATGATCATATCATATGCTAATACTGATCCATTTTAGCTCTGAGTATGATGCATGATCGTAATCTTCTTAGATCATGTCTACAGTGGGTTTGGTCAGTGTATTATTAAACTTAACATTTTTCTGTTTTTATTTTAAACATGGTTGAGATCATTGATCATGTGAATTACTATCAACTTGCGTCTGATAATGAATGGCTTTTCCACCAATAAAATGATGATTATTTTATAATCACTAGTTGGAGGATCATTGATATTACTTCATTTCACTTACACTTTGTTTCTTATTTTATGTTTTTGTTCTAAGTAAAGTTGCTAGAGTCTCACCTCACCACTCTAAGATATACAATACATAAAGGCGTATGGTCTTTTAAAATTAACATTCAGATCTTTTCAATTACAAGGGACATTGGTGATTTCAATGGAATTACGTTCTACTATCACTATAGTGAAATGCTTTTGGTTTTTCCATCTATGATAGGATGCTTTGAATCGCAAAGCAAAATTACATGTTAATTTGGTTGATGACGATTGTGGTGCCATTACAGTAAAGTTCTACTGATTATTACACATGCTACTAATTTAAGATTCTTGTGCACATCTGTGTATATTGTTTTTATATTATTGAGTTTCCTTTATTTTTATTATTCCAGTTAAACTCAAAACAATTAACCTTTGACATTGTAGGACATCTTCACAAAAATACTCCCCGTTAGACTGGAAAGGATATTTTGACCAAGAGGAGGATGTTTGCATCCCCAACTCGAATGATGTTAGTGACATGTTTCATATACTTCATTATTCTCCCAATGCAGATTTAACTGTTTTATGCGTTCAATAATCTTCTTTTCTGCTAATTTATCGTGTCATTTAGGTCTTTCACATATACAGTGCAGGGAAAGAAGGACCCGTTGTTTTCTGTCTACACGGTGGTGGTTATTCTGGGTATGTCTGTTTGTCCTCTTCGAATATATTTCATATAATCTTATCTTGTTTAATGTACAGAATTATATTTTTGATATGCTATTATTAGGCTATCTTTTGCATTATCAGCGGGTTTGATAAAGGAGAAAGCAAGGATAGTTGCAATGGACCAGAGAGGACATGGGAAATCATCCACAGAAAATGAAATAGACATGTCTATCGAGGTGCATTTGTTGAATTGTTTTCTGTTATAATTTCCAAAATAAGATTTCATTTAATAATATGTTATTATACTTTGTTCTTTGCAGACTCTATGTAAGGATGTTGAAGCTGTTGTGAAGACAATGTACGGAGATACTCCGCCTGCAATCGTTCTTGTTGGTCACAGGTTTATTATTCACTTAAAAAACCCTAATAAACTTAGAACTTAACTAAGTTAATAATTAAATAATTAATTGCGTGCAGTATGGGTGGATCGGTTGCTGTACATGTGGCAGCGAAGAAATTGTTACCTAGTTTGAATGGACTTGTGGTTGTAGATGTTGTTGAGGTGCTTTGACTCATACTGTTTTCATGAACTTTTGTCAAGTTTTGAAACAATCAGTTATAAATATTCAATTATTATGATGTCAGGGGACAGCTATGGCTTCTTTGATGCATATGCATAAGATTCTATCAAACCGAATGCAGTATTTCCTGAGTCTTGAGAAAGCGGTAAATGAGCCTTTTGACTTTCACTTATTATTTTGAATGTTTTCACTGAGCCCATTTTGCTTGTGATAATGAAATTAGATGAACTGTAAATGCATGCAGATTGAATGGAATGTGAGAAGTGGCTCTTTAAGAAACATTGATTCTGCTAGAATATCAATTCCTGGTACCGTGAAGTATGATGATTCACAGCAATGGTAGGTTTATGTGTGTGTGTATTATTTTTAATCTTTTGTTATAGTATTAATTGTTTCCATTTTAAAAGGTATCTTGTTATATGTGCAGTTACCGTCACAGAGCACGCTTAGAGGAAACAGAACAATATTGGAGAGGATGGTACATACTATTTTCTCTAATATTTATTTATTTAAGAACATTTTCATATTTACATATATTTATGTACGTTAAGGTATGAAGGTCTCTCAGAAAAGTTTCTATCATCTCCTGTTCCGAAGCTTTTGCTGTTAGCTGGAACTGATAGACTTGACAGGTCCCTTTTGCTTTTTATTAGAATTATTTCTTTTCGTTTAAAATGTTTGTTGAAGGTTATGATATAATGTTTTTTTATTTGGTGACACAGGGCTCTTACAATAGGGCAAATGCAGGGTAAGTTTCAAATGGTGGTTGTACGACATACCGGCCATGCAATACAGGTTACATTTCTTTCTTCTTGTCTATTTATTTATTTATTTGTTTATACATAATCTGTTATTTATTATTACTCTTGAATATTACAGGAAGATGTACCTGATGAATTTGCAGCACTTGTACTCAATTTCATCGCACGTAACCGGATAGGACCTCATGGAGTCGAGGTTGGTGATATGATCATATAATCTAATAATATTTCTTATGTAATCGCATATATAAGTTGTGTACTAGTATAGCTCGCAAGCCGAGTCTAGTTTGGTGGACAAAACTCGGGCTCGAGCTCGTCTACTAAACGAGCTCTAATTAGGTTCAAGCTCGTTTAAGCTTTGCTTGGCTCGGTTTGAACTGTTAGCTAGCTGATCTCGAGTAGTTTGGCTCATTTACACTAGGTTTTGGATTTGTTTTGAATACTCAATAACTTATTTTTGCAGATTCCAGGACTTCGACGGCCACCACAGCCACATACCTGAACAAATGACGAAATATGTAACCAGCCTGCTGCAAAATAAGTATGAACCCATCATACATGCATGTATGTATGCCTGCCTGCATGCAGATTAGAGTTTTCTTGTTACTGGTCATCTAGGGTTTGTCTAAACTTTTGTTAAATACAAATTACTTACTGTGGTGTAGTTATATTTGACCTATGTTACAAAATGTTTAATTTCTTTTATCTCAAATTTTTTTATACATCAATAGCCCGTTACCAGAAAACTTAAGGATTAGTCTAGTGTTTGTTGTTAAACATAGACTTAGGAAGATACACTATCACATGAGTCCATCTTTTGCTTCTTTGCTATATTTTTACCGGTTATAATTCTATTCCAGGTTCTTCGAATATTATTTCCCTAAAGTGAAAATTAATTTTAAAATGTTTTGTTCGCTCATGAAACATTTGCTGCTGTTAGAATAGCAGCTTTATTAACACAAAATATATTGGTACATTGTAAGAAACATTCACATCTTTAAAAGATTTTAAAAATCCAAATAACTACAACGTTGCAAGGCCCTGCATTTTTATTTAGCAATAAAAGAGACACCGTAGGTTGTACCTTTTTTTTTTTTTTTTTTTTTTTCAAAAAAAAACTTTTCCGAGCAACAAGTCTTCCAAACCAAAACAAAGGCAGTAACTAGTAATCCAGTTATTGAGTTACTACTACACTCAATATGTTGAAGTTCTAAAAGGTTAACTAAGAGGTGAGCTGAAAAACTGATTAACTGCACTCGAACCCAGTGATGGAGCGAGATTTTCCAATAGGTTAAGAATGTTTTGGTGCTCGAATTTATTACTATCTGGTGTTAAAAGATTTGGGTCGGGTTAGAATAATAAAAATGCAAGATCATAACATAAGTGCATTGAGAGCAATTAACAAAATATACAATCATCTGAAATAAAAAAAAAATTAAATATTGCAGCTATTTTTATTAATTTTCATGTTTTAAAACAACTCATGACATCTTTCAATCATAACATTTTTTTTTTAGAAAAAGGAAAAACTCATTTCGGCTAATTTCTTATTAATATTCTAGCCCTCTCTTAACTCTTTAATAGATTATATGGTACATACTCCATATTCATTTAACTAAGATGAATATATTTGGGTTTACTAATTTTCATGATCTCTTTATGGATTTTATAAAAGCAGAAGTTAGTAAAAAAACCTATTTACTAAATCATTCATAATTAGTGAGCTCAAAATTCATTTAGAATAGGTATATTGGTTTTTAATGATCCCAACTATTGCCTTTTGGTCATTACTGGTCCCAACTAATGAATTGGCTATTGATGATCCCAACTTTTAAAGTATTTGTTCATAATGGTCCGCGACTAACAGAATTCTAACGCCGTTAATTTCAGGTCGTCGGGAAAACGTTTTTGGCCGGAAAATTCAAATTTGTTGCCGGAAAACACCACTTGAACACCGCAACCACCGCCAATTAACTCACTGCTAACCAACTACCACCACTTGAGCACCATCAACCGATTCCGACAATGGTTTTAGGGTTTCCGACGACCTCAATAATTGGGGATTTTACTACAAAAAGGTTCATAAAGGTCCGATATGAAGTTACCAAGATGTTTGGGACGAAAATGTTGAGTATTCGGGAAAAAAATTGAGTTTTCCGGCCAAAACCGTTTTTCCGGCGACCTGAAACTAACGACGTTAGGATTCTGTTAGTCGCGGACCGTTAGAAACAAATACTTTAAAAGTTGGGACCATCAGTAGCCAATTCATTAGTTGACCAAAAGATAATAGTTGGGATCATTAAAAACCAATATACCTTTAGAATATTAATGTGTTCAATCGTTCAAAAAAAAATGAGTTTGTTTGTTAAGAATGTACCATACTTGCTAAACAAAATCAAAAATAGATTAGATTCGGGTATACCCAAACCCACATATGTGCCTCCGCCCCTGCCTGAACCAAATAATCTACATAACAGAACCAGTATAACCGACCCAAACAAATATTCGGTGGATCAGTTATAGCCATTTTTAAAAACTGAGTGTTCTGGTTTGGTTTTACATGATCCTAACCGAAGTGATATCACCCAATCGAACCAACCTGTTTCCACTGATTCAAACTTGAGTTCTTACATTTAGCTTAAAATTAAAGAAGCCAGATAAAAATGATTAGAGAACGGGAAAATAAAGAACTGATAGAAGATTCAAGAGAAAAAATTTCAATTATCAAAGCAAAGTTATATGGAAATTTAAAATCAAAGTATTAACTGTTTAACATTTTTCAAATTACCACATTTAAAAATAGTAACTTTTTTGCAATTTTTATTTTTAGTTTAACATGTTCATTAGACAGGTTAGAGGATTAACCCGTTTACTAAACGGGTCATATAAGGGTCAATTTTTTTTATTAAACGTTTTGTGTTTTGATGAATCCATTTATAATAAACTAAGTATATATTGGTCGATCTGAAATCTCATAATTTTAGATGGTTTTATATCACAAGTCACTCCTATGTATTTAATAGAATCATTTTGAACTTAAATCATATAGCGCATGCGATTCTTTTTGTACATGGTAAGACAAAAACAACCTTTTTGGTTATTTGTTGCGGGGCTTTAACAGAGGCGACAAAAGTTATGTGGCGTGGTAACGGGGCTTTGACACTGCACCGGGGCATTAAGACCCAGGAAGTAAACAAGGAAATGGTAACGGGACTTTAATAAGAAAATGGTGGGGTTTTAACACCGCACCGGGGCGTCAAGGCCATGCGGTGTTAAAGCTCAGGAGGTAAACAAGAAACGGTAATGTGGTAACGGGGCTTTAACAAGGAAATGGGGGGCTTTAACGTGATAACTAGGCTTTAAACCACAACGCGATGTTAAAAGAGTATGCTAGTTAAAGCTCTACTGCCTACGTGACAGTAACGTGATATTTTAACTTGGCGCTAAAAGCTCACCACAACAAATATCTTTACTCTGTCCATGGTGTTTGAGGTAAAGAAATTAGCAGGACGCGTAATGATGTGTGTGGGCCTTTAAATTTAATTGTCTACAATTTATCCGTCACACAAAAAACTTGTCAGTTTCATGTCGCACGGTTTGTTACAGTCGTTAAAACCTCAATTCATCCCCACCTTATTTTTCTTCTAAAATTTTGTTTTCTTGTTAGAAATTGTCTGCCGACACAAGATTTCTTCTTAAAAGTTCTGTCGGTAATTTGATGGAAGGAAATTACGTACAAGCATTTTTTTGTAATCTATAGGAAATAGCTACTATAATCAGGTAGAGATTTGTACCGTACCAAAAATTAGTTAACTGAATATCAAGTATTATACCGAATTTTTTGGTATTGATACGAGTATGGATATGAGTATCGGCATGAGTACTTTCTGTAGGGCATCCATTTTGGTACAACTCTTTTTTCTAACAAAAAAAATCTCCACAGAACTTGGTATTTGTACCGGAATGCGACAGATACCAAATTGGCTAAATTGGTACCGTATAGGTATTGGTACGGTACGGACATTCAATAAACTATAATACCAAAATCATAACCACTTAAAGCCTTGAACAAGTACGCGATAGTTACCAACGGGTATCGCTTGAAGCCTTGAACCACTTGAAGATGATACGCAAGGGTTGAGTGTTGGACATTCAGTAAAAACATCTACATATTCCAAATGGATATCGAGTGCCGAAATACCCGTACATGTACCCATAATTACCAAATACCGAAGCCCTCAAATCTTGGTACCAATACCGGTACCGAATACGTGAGTACGAATGTACAACAACTGAACGGATACGGGTATCCATGAAAAAAGTCTCATCCCTGATTATAATTAAGGGATAATTACAAAATAGGCATGGTGACACAAAATATTTTAAAAATAGCCATAGAAAATTTCCCTAACCAAAAATAGTCATGAAACTCTCATAAGCAGTGATGGTTCTAGAAAAAAAAATAATATAATAGTATCGCAAAAAAAAGAGGGCCTAGATGAACGGTTAATATATGGTTGACAAGTGAAATGGTTAAACCGAGAAAGAAGAGTGTTAAAAATTGAAAATTGGTGATACAAATAATCAAGAAGGAGAAGAGATAATGAAGAAGTTATTGAGATAACTATTACAGTTCGAGATAAAGTTTATTTATTAATTGTTTGAGTATTATTAGGAATTAAAGTTGGAGTATGATAAGTCATTGTTAGTAAAAATAAAGATGTTAGGGTATTGCATTTGGTTGTGTGGTTCTTTGTTCATAATAATATTGATAAAGTTTTGGCGAGTCACCACAAAATTACCGATGTTCGTGGTGTTCGATCCAATTAATTCAAACACTAGGAGTATTCTGATAATTGCTTAGAGGTATACGATACATAAAGCAAAGAACAGAAAATTTGCACTAATTTTGTACTTAGTCAAAAAAAGTTGAGGGATTGCCTAAGTATCCTAACATCTTCATAAATCCTCTCCTGCCACTCACATCTTTTCGCATGAGCTTCTTAGGCACCATTAGGCACCAAAGGGGCAGACATAAAATACCATGTAATCCATTTTTGCAAAACCTTAGTATAACGTGTTTCATGATCAGGTTAATAGGGGTAAATTGCAATGAATGAGCTATGGCATTGTTCGGCACTTCTTTTTATGTTTCATGTGAAAGACAATTTATGCAATAATGGTGAGGCACCGCCTTAACTGAGGCATGGATGGTGTGGTGAGGCTCCATCTTAGTATAACCATTATTGCATAATTATTGTCTTTGTCAATAAACATAATAAACATAAATTTAAGTGTAGGGCAATATTAGAGTTGATTTAAGGTGGTTCTCTAATAGCGGTGTTCCTTCTTAATAGTATTTATGGGTGAGTAAGGTCTGAAGTGTTAAAATTAATATGGATACTTTATTTTAATATGGACAGTTGACAACCCGTCTTAAGAAAAACTTACTCTGTAATTGGAGATTGTTTTGCATGTTAAAAAAAATACATATTTTATGAATATTTTGATTAAACATGCCTATTTTAAAATTTTTCTCCTTTAATTTATGGTAATTTTTAACTTTGTCGATGAAGCCCTTATTTGTTTATTTGATTAGTGGTGTTTACTGATGATAATATTGGATTATATTATATAGAGAATGATATGTAAAACCCTAATCATTTAAGTGGACTCGTGGGCTCATACTACATAATATAATCCAATAGATAGATGGTAAGCATAAATATAGCAATCTGATTAGTTTAAACTTTAAAGAATTGCTATCTTCATCATTTCGCTTGTTTCAATTTAGTTGTACTATATCTACTTGTGGATGCTGGAGTCTAGTGAGTAGTGACCCGTATTTATGCTGTCTATACTCTAATTCCTATAAAAAAATTTGACGTGCAATATGTGAAGAGTGACGTTGATTCACCTTTGAAGAAGCATGTAAAAAGTTATCACAAATTCGTTTTATGTTAAATGTTTTTGAATCCTTATGCAATTTTGATTGACATGCATAGCTAATACATATGACCATCAATGTTCTAAACTTGAATGATATATATTCCTTTGGTTAGCTGATTCTTATTTGGAGAACAACCAAAAAAAGATCTCTATGATGAAAACTTTAATCATAATATTTTCATTACACGTTGCAATAAAGATGATTTTGTAACTCACATTCATGACCTTTATGCTACACAATAACAATAAACGGATATATAGATATGTTATAGCTTAAGGTGAGGAATCAAGGTTCTTGTGGAAGACTTGCATCCTTTTTTATGACCTTGAATGGTTCATCCATGGTGTCAGCTGCCTGGAGATGGCGCTTGTCAACGGTTGGTAATTCATGAGCCGCACCTTTCTCCATTATTAGTAAATGATCTTTGCTTTTACCCCACACCACCGAGTAAAGCCCCATCACTATGATAATGGCTCCTAGCAAACTGTTATCACGTGCCATAAAATGATAAATTTGAAGTATATGCGGTGAAACAAATATTTATAACTGATGTAGTTGATACAAAACTCAAAAGCAAGTAGCTACTTACCTTCCAAGGTGAACTTGCTCAGATAACACGATAGCCCCAAGAACCGCGGTTATGATCATGCACAGTGGGCTAAATGCAGTCACGAACACTGGACCGCGAATTCTGTTAACCACTCCTTGAACATAGTAGGCAATCCCAGAGCAAACCACCCCCTATAAATTTATTAAAACTTGTTAGGATCAAGTATCAAGATGCTAACAATTTATTAAAACTTGTTCGGATCAAGATCTTGACTTTTATCTTTAAGAATAATCTAAATCACTTTATTAGTGTCCCCGAAAAGACATTTAGATAGAATATCTTTATATAAAGCATATTGTGTAACGGTGCATATATTAATGGCGTCACATTGAATATATGCTATAATTATACGGTTCATGTTACATCTTAATTGTTATATTCGCGAACCGAGCAATCATCGTTGCTATCCCAAAAATATGAAAAGAATATGCAACTGTTCGAATAAGAATATATTTATTCATCTTCACGTTTTCTTTTTCATGATATCTTGCAAACGTATAATAAAATCCGTTGTCGTAATTAAAGAAGTAAAATAATCTTTACAAATTTAGGTAATTAACTCACCGAATAAACAGAAGCAAGAAGCCTAGAGTCAAAGCCAAGAGCCCATGCTTTTGGATCACGCTCTACAGCCATGGCTATAATCCCACCTTCCACGGTACCAGCTAAACATACCAACGACGTTAGGCTCAGCTCGGCCGGATACTCTTTCAGCGTCATCGACTGTGCGTAAAATAGTTCTCATTTTATTTAAACATATATAAACCAACAATCAAACTAATTTTTTCATATGAATTAAATAAACCTCATAAAACCGCTCCAAAAAATTCCAAACATTTTTTGAGGCAGCATTATGTGAAGTGGTACAAAAGCGTTTATATATCACCACACCTAAAACCCGTTAATATACGAGTGACATATATGTCTAGCTAGTATAACCTACACATGTCTATTTCATATTTACAAGCAAAAAGTTAAAAATGTCTATTTCATATTTACAAGCAAAAAGTTAAAACTAATTTATCCATTTCGTTTTTAGTTTCAATTAAAATCAATAAAAAATACTAAAATATTATTTTATCCTCCGTGTTCTCCAATAATTGTGCATATAAACTGATTGTAGGAAAGTTTTTATGTCACTTTCCCTTTATAATTATGCCTTACTTTGGTTATATATTTGAGCAAAATAATTTATGTTAAAATAAGTGGATAATGGCCGGAAAAGAGCTTTGATAAAAGCATGATAAAACAAGCTTGTTAAAGCCGTACGACACATTCATACGGTGGACAAATTTGTTTGTTTCGAATAATACAAACGTATATTAGTTCCAGACAACATGATGACACAAAGGACAATTTGATGGGTATCAAACTCTTGTTACATATTCATGTAAGCTTATTGAATCATAACTTTACTAACAAGATAAATTTTAATTATTAACTTCACGGTTTATAAATGAAAGAGATGTTACACACCTGCACAATAAAGTAGCCAGCCCAACTGCATGTACAAAGTAGAACCATCAAAGTACCAGCGAGATAGTTTTGACCGGACGACGAAGCACTGGCAGCAGCATGGTGCGTGTTTCCTGCCCCGTGATGGGAGTACCATAATATGTCAACAATTGGTCCTTTGTACAAAGTCATAACCGTTGCTCCGGTCACTGTAATCAGTGTCCCGGCCACTTTTGCTTGGCTATGCACCCTTTTTAGATTCACTTTCTCAATCCTAGATTTTAAGTTTTTAATTTTAGAAAAAAATGTAATAATTAATTAAGAAAGCTAATTAGTGAATCTGAACATGCAAGTGGATATACCTGAAAATTAAGGCCATAATAAAGGTGAGGGCAGGAAGAACATTCACGATCGCAGAGGCATATGTTGCGGATGTGATGGACATCCCCAAGAAGTAGAGGTTTTGATCGATCACAGGTCTGTATATATGATTGTAACATTAGTGATCTTTTAGTTTCTTGGATTTGTATGTGGTTTAAAGTTGTGGTAAGTATTCCTAGGCTAGCTTTTTCTAAAGGTTTTTACAATTCGTACGTTGCTCAATGAAATATGACAATATTTTACAAAATTTAATTAGCCAATTTTTCTCGAGTTCGCTCATAGATGTAGCAAACTGCATGCCAGTTCCTACACGAACTTTTGAAAAATGACTAGATCGGTTGTTTATCGCATATCTAAACCACCTACAAATTAATCCAAAGATTTCTAATTAATGTATATGCAAACTATTTATGCACCATCATTTTATGCATGCAGCATACCAAAACTAAAGTTACAATATTTATCAAAGTAACAATAATATTTCATAGTAAGAAGAATTACTCAAGCAAACCAAGAAGCAGCACTTTGAGGAACACCGAGCGTGTCATCTTTGGCCTTATTTTGCTGCAAAATAAAGCAAATCATGAATTGTAACTCATAACTAATTCGGTCTAATGATGTAGATGTGCATGCATGCATGTGAATAGAGTCCTTATGAAACAAACCTCTCAAAAGCGAGTGCAAAAGGAGTAATGACAAGAGTAGCCGTAGCATGGCGATAGACCACGAGAATCCAGTGGCTGAGACCACGCTTCATACCGATCATTGTTATGATGAACATTCCAGCATAGCCAAACTGGAGAGCCACCATAGCTAGGTATGGTTTTGCTGAGTTTAACGCGTCGATTATCAAACCCATTTGGCTATGTCTAATTTAGAGTTATGGGTTGCTTGTGGAATTTAATTGGTTTAATGTATAGTTGATGTGCTTATTTGGAATACAAGGTTGGGTTTATATACACGTGGGAAAGCAAAGCAGATTTAACCTGGGTGGTAATATTGTTGAGTGGAGATCGACAACGTTTGTCACGTACGCTATCTATGCTTGCACCAAGGGAAAGCACTCACTTTGATTCTTTCGTTAGAATATTCCCTCATCCATTTGTATTAACAGATCCTATGATTTCATATGTTTCACGCCAACATCATAAGTGATATATGGAATCTACACACATGCAATAAAAAAGTATATATGTAAAATAATAGAATACTAATTATACACATGCAATAAAATTAAGGGTCCTGCTAGGGACACCGCCCCACCACCACCCTATACGCCGCGTATAGGGCTATACATGGCGTATTAGGGTACGATTTGACGTCCTAGCCTGGCTCTGTCATAGGGATGTCGGATCGTACAGGCTATACGCCGCGTATAGGGCTATACGCGGCGTATTGTCTTTTGTATATTATTGGAGCTCGGCTCTCTCCCCTCCCTCTCCACCATTTCTTTTTTCCTTTATTTATTTTTCTTAACCCTCACCCTCTTCATTCAACCAACACCAACCATATATGTTTCCGGAGTCGAACGAGGAGATGCCGGACGGGTAACGGTCAGTCGGAGTTAAACCATGTATGTTTCCGGAGTCGGACGAGGAGATGCAGGATGGCGCTAACGGTCAGTCGGAGTTAAACCAAGTTTCGTTTTATCTTTATTTTTTTACATGTTAGGACATAGTTGTAGATGTTAGGACAGAGATTTGGTGAATGGTTTACTTTAGAAATTTGTAGGCACCGACCGTTTGACGGTAACCCTAGTTCGTCGGGCCTCCTAAACTTAAAATAGATTTCCCGTATTGTTACCGTTAGCGCTAAAATTTTTATTAAATTATTACTATTAAAATATTAATATTATTATTAAGATATTGTTGTTATGAAAATATTATTGTTAGTAAAATAAAATACTATTATTGTATTTATTAAAATAGTATTATTATTATTAAAATAATAATATTTAAATACTATTTAAATATAAATTATTATATTTTTATTATTATTATCAAAATATTATTAAAATAATTATAGTAAAATACTATTAAAATATTAATTATTATATTATTATTATTTTTATTCTAAACATATAATTATTAGTATTAAAGCATTAATTTTTCTATTATTATTAATACTAAAATATTATTATTATTAGGTACCTGATGTACGCCAGAGAGTCAGATGCTGGGGTTAGGCGGCGACACAAGACTTTCGAATGTACGTTTGTATAGCGTATTGTATAATATAATATAGTATAATATAATATAATATAATATAATATAATATAATATAATAATATTATTATATTATTATATGTTAGTGAGTTTTTCTAGAAAAGCCCACCAGTGTTGTCTTATTATAGTTTTGTTCTTCCTTTTTTTATTTCTTTTCTTTTCTTTTGTTATTTTTAATGTTATTTATGATTATTATTAATATTAATATTATTTACTTATAAATAACATATTATTTTTCGAAATTCGATAACGAGCGTTCAGTAGCAGGACTTATTTGAGAAAATTGACTGTGCGAGACAAACTTATAATTTATTGGCTGGTTCTGTTATGGGCATCTTGAATCAGTTACAGTGGCTTACCTAGGAAACTGGCATTTCCAAACGAACTTTCAATTTCTTGGCCGCTTTCGTTATCGACATCTCAAATCTGGCTCTTCGATTTCTTCGAACTCCAACGGTCTTGACCGTCGATCACCACCGACATCCGTAGTTGTGTTCACTCAAACACATATGAGTCGTCACTAAGCTTAATTTTAGGCTTGTTATTAGTTTTATTTTTAATTGGGGGTATTCTAAGTTGATCATCTTACGTATATTAAGAGAATTATCAGCTTATATATATATATACTTATATATAGTAATTGTGCGGTATAAAAATTCATTGCACCGACATAACCAGCAGCAGATCGAGATACTAGTTTGATGAGTTTGAATCTCTTGGATCCGCAGCAGATCGAGATACTAGTTTGCTAACGACAGCGAGAATGGGAGCCTCTACTTTGGAGAGATAGGTGGAAATTCGGTCATTGCTCAGCACCAGATTGAGATATTAGTTCGGATTTAGCTAAACCGGTTGACACGTATGCAGACGTGGATTTAGGGTTCGGTGTTGACGCGGATATTAACGCGGTTGTTTACAACATTGGTTGACAGGTTAGCATAATACACAATGAAAGCATAAACTCAAACAACAATCCATACAATAGCAATTGTCTTCGTTATTTTTCTTTTCTTCTTGTTTGACTGGTCCTTTAAGAGAATTGCTATTGTATGGATTGTTGTTTAAGTTTGTGCTTTCATTGTGTATTATGAAAATGTGTTAATATCAGCGTCAGCACCGACCCTAAATCCACATCAGCATACGTGTCAATCGGTTCAGGTAAGTTCGGGCTAATATCTCAGTCTGGTGCTCGTTGAGCTGGAGCAATGACCGAATTTCCATTTTTCTGTCCAAAGTATGGGCTCATATTCTCGCTGCCGTTACCGGATACCGCGGATGCGAGAGATTCAAACTTATCAAACTAGCGTCTCGATCTGCTACTGGTTATGTAGGTGCAATGAATTCTTATAACGCACATCTACCATATATGTATACGTATATATATATACGCCAACAATTCTTTAATATACGTAAAATGACCAACTTAGAATACCCACAATTAAAAATAAAACTAATAACAAGCCTAAGCTTAAGCTTAGTGACGACTGATATGTGTTTGAGTGAACACAATTACGGTTGTCGGTGGTGGCCGAAGGTTAAGATCGTTGGAGTTTGAAGATATCAAAGAGGCGGATTTGAGATGCCGATATCGAGAGCATCCAAGAAAGGGTTCGTTTGGCACTGCTAGTTTTTCCCAAGGTAATCACCGTAACTGATTCAAGATGTCCATAACGATATCAGCCAATAAATTGAAGGGTCGTTTTGCAATGTCAATTTTCCCATAGAAGCCCTGCTACTGAACACGCTTTGCCAAATTGTGAATAATAATATATTATTCATAAATAAAATAATATTAATAATAATTATTATAAATAACAATAAATAACAAAAAAAATAAAAGAAAAAAAAAACAAAAAAAAACAAAAACATAACAAGAAAAGCTGGTTGGTTTTTCTAGAAAAGCTCATCTATACGCCGCGTATAGGCCTATACGCGGCGTATTAGTTTGATTCCAACCTGCCCTGCAAAAGCTGGGCAAGGTTGTCAACTCATACCTTATACGCTGCATATAGGCCTATACGCGGCGTATTTCTTTTGCTGAATTATTGGAGCCCGACTCCCCTCCCTTCCCTCCTTTCCTTTCTTTATTATAAATGGAGACGTATCTCTCAACGTTCAACAAAAAAACAACACAACATTTGTACTATATATACCCAGAATGTCTTGGTTTAACCATTTATTTCCAGAGGAAGAGCCGGGTTACGCCGCTAACGATCAGCCTGGCACGTCGTGGTTACCCGACTTGAACCAGATTTCGTTATATATTTATTTAGTATGAATTTGGTAGTTTTTTTTACTAACACATTCTGCATTACGTTTTGTTAGGAGTATGTCGGGTATGATACCCAGCCCTAACAACCTTACTGTCAGCCCGAACAGTTTTATGGTAAACTGGCTCGCCGGGCTTGCCAAACTTGAACCAGGTTTCGTTATATAGTCTTATTGTAAATATATGGTTATGTTATTATTATTTTAATATTCTTATTTATTATGAAAATATTATATTTTATTTTTTTATAGGTATTATTGTTATTTATTATTATCACTAGCACTGTTGTTTGAATTTCTAATTTATGTATGGTAGGAGTACTTCGTGTCGGATTACGGTAGTCAGCTGTCGTACCCGTCATCTGTTGCCTGGTCGGATTATGGAGGTCAGCCAACTTCATCGTACCAGCCACCGGTAGCAAATGATCCGTTTTATGGAACCGAGTCTTCATCGCACCACGGGCAAAATGATCAAGCCGGGCCAAACCCAAATAACGAAGATGGGTACGATGACGACTATATACGCGAGGTGAAGGTTTCGTATAAAAAATATGTTGTAAGACACCGTGTGTTTTGTTTAAGTTAATATTGTTTGTTTGTATGTTATTTAATAAACGGCTTAAGAATTAGCGTAAAATGTTTCAGATTTTTGAGAGCCGCGAGGAGCTGGAGAAATGGGTAAAAATTAGATGACGGGAGCATGGGTTTGATGTTGTGGTCCAGCGGTCAAGCAAAAATGCCGTGGACCTTGCATGCAATCGTGGAGGCGAACCCAAAATAAAGGCGACGGTGAGACGTACCGGCAGCATCAAAAAATGCTATCTGTTTAAGATCCTGGGCAGGTACGACTCGAGGGGTGCATGTTGGAGGGTTCAAGTGGTAAACGAGACTCACAACCACGATCCCGTTGAATTCGAGGAGGGGTGTGTGTCTTTTAGAAAAATGAACGCTGACCAGCTGGATATGGTTGAGAGTTTACACAGGGCCGGCGTGAAGCCGCTAGAAATTGAAGTAGCCCTCCGCGAAAAGTTTCCCAGTGTGCAACCTGTAATAAAAGATATATACAACCACACCGCCAAGATTAGGAGGGATGGGCTACTAGGCGACACCCCTATGAAGGTAGTTCAAAACACTTGTTTTAATGTGTACTTGTCGTGCTTGTAATATTTACCAAAGTTTTATTTCATCCAATGCAGGCGCTGGAAAACTTTCTCGCAGGCAACAGTTTCATGTTCTTTACCCGGGAGAGTGATACCAACGACAGGACGGAGGAAATTTTCTTCTGTTAGAATAAGTCGCATAAGATGTGGCGTGAGTTCCCCGAGGTGCTGATGATTGACACGACGTACAACACCAACATGTATGACTGGCCGTTGGTTCAGTTTATTGGTGTGACCTCGACATCACAGTCGTTTTATATTGCCGCCGCGTTTGTGATCAGGGAACGACATAGGAACTTCAGCTGGGCTCTGGAGAAACTTAAATAAATGCTCGACGACTGCATGGAGCTACGCGTGATCCTGACTGACGCGGACCAGGCCCTCATGAACGCATGCGACGTGGACTTCCCTAATGCCACCAAAAATTTATGCAGGTGGCACATATCCGAGAATATAAGGAGAAAATTTAAGGGCCTATATAACACGGAAATGGGGACGGACTTTGCGTAATGGTGGAAGGTCCTGTATAAGTCGCCGACGGTGCAGGAGTACGACCACCATCGCCTCAACATGTAGTGTCATTTGATATGGGACGATAGAGCCGGTGAGTCCTTCGTATCACCTGACAGTTTTTAATAGCCTAAACATACGTCTTAATAACGTTTCCTTTTATTTTTCAGAGGTCTGGCAAAACATTCGCAAGAGCTGGCTGGATCCATACAAACACAAGTTTGTAGCCTGCTGGATCGATGAACGTCGAAACTACGGCGAAACTACGACGAACCAAGTTAAGATCCGGCACGCAAATTTGAAAAGGTACCTCAATGGAAGAAACAACTCGCTCGACATAATTGCCAGGCAAATCCTTAAAATGGTCAACTCACAGATGAAATAAATCGGTAAATCTGCTGAAGCCTCCCGTTCGAAGGTCATAGAAGGACATTGACAGCACGTCTGGTTGAAGAAGCAAATAAACAGGGTGTCAATTCACACTCTGGGTCTACTTGTGAACGAGTATGGGTTGATACACAAGATGCATGACGGCGGCGCTCATGCGACCACCATTTGTATTCGTCTTCGGGGCTGCCATGTGCTTATCGGATTGAGGGATACATAGTTAATGACACGTGTATCCCAATAGAGGATGTTGACCCATTCTGGAGGAGGCTTAATTTTGATCCAGCCTGTCCGCTGAACGAAGAGCCAGACTACGCAACAGGTATACAGGACATCACAGATACGCTATCGTCCATAGATGACCCTAATCAAAAGAAAAGTTTTTTCGCCAAGCTCTTGTCTACTATTCTATTGAGATCTAAAAAGAAGGAGCCAGAAAAAAGAGAGGATCCTCGAGGGCGTCCCAAAAAACCAGATCCCCCGAGGCACAGCGTAAACACCCCCGCTCCAGATCTCCCCAGACACATCTCCTACAACCCATCCTCGTCACAGGGGCCCAGCCAAGAAACCCCCACCCCATCCTCGCTGACTCGTTCATTGTCCCAGTCAGCGTCGTGGTTTAAAACTCCTCGTTGACGACCTAAGACATCGAAACCTACGGGAGCTCACCTCGGGTTTCCTTTGATGGTTTCGCCAGCGTAAGTACCGGCGATAGAAATGTTTAGGAGCGTCATTCCTAGCTGGGCCTAGCCGCTCTTCGCAGACATCAAAAACGTACGCCCAGACGGTAACTGCGGTTTTCGATCAATCGCAGTGGGTTTGGGGATACATGAAAAAGTTTGGCCAGATATTAGGCGGGCGAAGCAGAACGAGCTGGAAACGAACGAAGGGTGGTGGAGGGAGATGTTCAACAAAGAGGATGAAAGATTGTACAGCTGGGTTCATTCCAGCATTCCGTACTCCAACACGGTCAAACCGGCGCCGCCGAGTCGTTGGTTCAGCTTACCCGGTCACGGGCACGTGGCTGCTCAGACATACGCGTGTGTGTTAATCAACCTAGCTGGCAAACAGACCGAACCTTACTTCCCATTGAGAATCGGTCCTGACTTGGTTCCGGATCCACAGGTTATAGGCATCGCTAACTGGGGAGGTGATCACTGGATATATATCAACTTGGTGAATTTTAAACAAGTTTATAAAGAATATGCGATATGAACAATCAAAATAGAGTAAACACGTATGAGCACACGTATAGGACCCTAAGCATAACAATACTAGGTCGTTACGTCTAACCACCTATCCTATTGTCATGGCTCTGATACCAATCTGTCACACCCCGACCAAAGGCGGCGGAACATGCCGAGGTGTAACGATTGTCCATAAGCACATGACACTAATTAAAGTGACAGTATTTAATAAACTCATTTCATTTCACAACATCAAAAATATCACATAACAATTATCCATAAAATAACCATAAACAAGATATCACAAAATATGGCAAATTGATATTGTTCATCTTTACTAATATCCTAAGGTCTTTGATGTCGTTTTCTTCACAATCATTAATCAACCAAGATGCAAACCTGCAACATTTCTTAAAATAAAGTTTGTCAACACAAAGGTCGGTGAGCAATTCATAAGTTTGATCATATTAGTATATAATAAAGATAGCCACAAAACTTGCATACGAAACGATAAATAAAAGTGGTAATTTGGATAAATAGATATCGCTAAACACATTAGCGACACCTAGCTATAAGGGGATGCCAAATAGTCTAGGATTTTATAGTTATCGTTAATTGCATTACGTTAACGACACCTTGCTATAAGGGGATGCCAAATAGTCCAGGATTTTATAGTTCCACCAACCAAAAGCGATAAACACATAGGCATATAAGCATAGAACACCAAATCGAGCAATTATTTAGGTAAAGTATACAACTACGTTTGTGGTTTAAGATTCAAATATAAAGCATTTTGTTGAATAAGTATGAAATGTCACCCCCAAAATAAAAGATGGAAAATGGGGTATGAAGTACTCACCTTCAAGTGGTAAACTTGAAAGATGATAATTTGGAGATTTGTCGGAACGACGAGTTTAACGCACAATGCCTAAAAAGAAAAGAAGTCTTGAATTTAGAAAGGTTGTCTTGAAGGTCTTTAAACAAAATAAATGTTGAGAAATGTAAATAATTAAAGTTCAAGGTTTAAAATGTGACTATTTAAGAATTTATAATAATAACCCTTTAAAAATGTAAGTTTGCTCGAAACCGGGTTAAAGTATCTAACCTTAATATTTACTTAACCTATGTTAAGTAATAAGGTGGGTAAAATGCAAGAATGCAAATCCCTTTGGAATAAAGATACTAAAATGGGTTTTTTTATCGAGTGTTCGGGTTGTCGGTTCGGGTCTTGATAATTGGTCAAACCCAAAGTCAACTTTCCAAAATATTGAATGTTATGAGATAACTCAATAAAATTTAATAAGACTTAACCAAGAATGTAGTTCCATTGTTTTAGAACTAACAACGCACGTTAAGCGAGTGTTCGGTTTTGTCGGTCCAAACTTTGTTATGAGATCAAGTTGGATCCAACATTTCCAAGTACTTAAGAAAATATTTAAAAATCAATTTGTAACTATTTTTAAAGAAATATACAAGTCTTGATGGCTAAAAAAAACACACTTGTGTGTCTTAAGCGAGCAAGAATCGGTTTGGTTCGGTTTCCATCTCACAGCAAGTTCATAGATGGTTTCCACATGTCCAAACACTAAAGAACTTGTATAATAATGTACAAATAAAAAAATACCAAAAGTTAACAATAAAGTCTTTAAATAAAAGTTCGGTTTTCGGTTCGGATCGTGTTTCGGGTTAAGACCGAGGTAAGATTCTACAAACCCATAACCATAGAATTTGTAAAAATGATTTTAGAAACTTAGATCTAACACTAAGTATGTTTAAACAAACAAAACTAGTAACAAAGTTCGGTTTACGGTTTAGAGCTATTTACGGTTAAACCGAAGCATAGACTTTTAAAAACCCATAACCATGGAACTTGTAAACATGACCAACAAACTAAAATAAGCAAGATTAATATGTATGAACAAGTTATATAGATGTATATATATCAAGGACACGAAGTCCTCCATGAAGCCTTGCCTTATGGGGTCCAAAACCTCACCGACCGGAATCGGAGAAGTAACTACCAAAGGTAAACAAGGGGTGTATATTATATATATGTTGCACAACCATAAACAAGTATTAATAAGGCTACATAAACTAATTAAGATGAAAGACCAAAATCCTTCAAGAACACTTAAGAAGATAACCTTGAATCTTTGATGTTTGAGAGAGTTTTTTTTTTTTTTTTTGAGTTGTAGCAAGGGAAAATGAAGAGGAAAGGTGGTGTATATATAGGGTAATGTTGGTGGTCAAATATGGGTGTGAGACACAAGAGTTTTCATGCAAAATGGATCAAGACAAAAACACAAAACAACAAAAAAATAAATAAATAAAAATAGGATGTTTTCAAGACCCAACAAGTGTGAAACAATATTGTAACATAAATCCATCATTTTGATTATAACATAAGCTTTGGTTTACAAATCGGGTCGGTTTACATAATAAACAAATACAAAAACGAATACAAACAAGACCCGAAATTGACGAATGTCACAACGACTTCGGGGATAGGACCTTGGACACCAGTTCCAAGTTCTCGGCTATTAGGGACCCGCTACACAGGTACGTTCTTGAAATGTATTATATTATATTATATTATATTATATTATATTATATTATATTATATTATATTATATTATATTATATTATATTATATTATATTATATTATATTATATTATATTATATTATATTATATTATTATTGTTAATAAATTATATTATCTTATATTACACAGGTACCTTCACAGGTGGATTGCGATGTCCATCGCGGGTCCCAATCAGGGAGCGGAGCACTGCAGCATGCGCGACCTGTTTTTTTTAGGTGTCTGCTGACTCACAGGTACTGCAACCTTGCTAGGGGGTTTGCAGACTATTTTGTCGGTTACCAGTTCATGCGGGGATGAGGGTCCTCGATGGGTGGCGGGTACGTCACCCAGCTTGCGATAACTCTAAGCCATGGAGCCCTGGTGGACGGTCTGCGTATCACTCCGACCCCTCCCAGCCCGCTGGACCGCTTTCGTTGCAGCGGCATGAACATTGTGCGTTCGTTCCCCGGGCCCAACGGCCCGCGGGAGCGACTAGTGGCCAGGGCGGGGGCACGTGCGCCTTACGTCCCGGTGCCTTTAGTCGAGCCTCCCCCGCTCGCGGCACCGGAGGTGGAGCCTGTCCATGAGCCTGTCGACGAGGGGGAGGGGGCCGGCGGGGATTCGGACGACGGTGGTGCCGGACGTGAGGATCCGGGCGCATCTCAGGTACGTTTTAATATATTAACGTTTTATCGTTTCTTTTAATTCGACTTCGTATTAAACGTATTTATGTGGTTTTGTTGTTAAGGGCCGACGCAGCACGTTCCACACATATATCGCGCGGTGCGTCTGCGGCCGAGGCGCAGGGGAGAGGACGACGCCGACGTTGGCGACGCGTTCGGGGGCTCGTGGGCCACGACGACGACATGGGCATGGACATGGGGGACTTGACGTAGATTTTATGTTCTAGTTGTCGTTATTTCTTTTATTTGTACAGATTTAACAATGATTTTTGGTATATATATGTGTTAACTGTTTTTCACCGAAAGGATATTAAATAATAAATAAATAATTAATTAATATATAATGATAATAATAATAATAATAACAATAACAAAATAACAAAGAAAAAAATTAAAACAAACATAATAAGACAAAATTGGTTGGATTTTCTAGAAACACCAACTCATACGCCGCGTATAAATCTATACGCGGCGTATAGACCAATATTTTAGCAATTGGACGGTGTCCCTAGAAAATCCCAAAATTAACTATGTAAGGTTTCATGAAGTTATATATATTTATAATATATGTTGCTAACAAACTTAAAATACTACAACAAACCGTACCCCTTTATTCTTCAGTCACGTAAGTTTTGTTCATTTGTTTTGGGGATCATCCTTTCCTCCTTTTCGAATTAAATAACTCTTCATAGTATTATTAGCCGATTATATTTACTCCATATATATATATACTAGATTTTATCTCTCGTATTACGAGGGTTGTTTTACATTATTCGTTTTTGATATTTATATATGTATATTTGGATTTTAATTTTATTTATTGTAAGAAAGTTAATAATTAATATACTTGACGTTTGATAATGAAATGGTTTCACAAAAAAATGATATGTTATAATCCGGTTTAAAAGTTACCTGGGTTTGGTGATACCTATTACCCGTTTATTTTCTTTATTATAAAATTGTTTCTTAATTTTAAATAATATATTTTTTTAAATAAAATAGGATATTAATTTTTAGTATATTCTATTTTATAGGATTTTCATATTAAATATTTGATTAGATTAATTTTTAATATAATGAGATGTTATAACCCGTTTAAGAGCTATCTGGGTTCGGTGAGACCTTTACCGGTGAATTCGGGTTAAATGCGTGAGAAGTCTTCATTTACAAATAAAGCAATATGATGGCTTGAGAGAATGGTTGTTTTACATTTTTTGTTTTTAATATTTATTTTTTGGATTTTAATTTTCTTTATTGTAAGAAAGTTAATAATATACTTTGGGTTTGATGATGAAAATGTTTCATAAATAAATGATATGTTATAACCCGTTTAAAAGTTATCTGGATTTGGTGACCCATGACCTATAAAATTGCTTATTAATTATAAATAATATCTTTTCTTTTTAAATTGGATATTAAATTTTAGTATATCCATATTTTATAGGATTTTCATATCAAATAATTGGTAAGATCAATTTTTAATTTAATGAGATGTTATAACCCGTCTAAGAGCTATCTCGTTTTGGTAAGACCCATACTCATTAATTTGGGTTAAATCAATGAGAGGCCTCCATTTAAAAATTATGCAATCTGGTGGCTTCCATAAAATGAGAGAGCGACCACGTAGGATTTTAGGGTTTTCGTTTATATATATTATAGATATATAGGGTTTGGATCAAATACAAATGAAATTAACGTCTTAAACGTGAGAATCAAGTAGATTAATTATATATACAAGTAGAGTAATTATGTAATTACATCATAGAGTAATTAGGTAATTACTCTACTTTTATATATAATTACTTTACTTGATTCTCATGTTTAGCACGTTAATTTCATTTGTACGTTAACTTTCTCCTATATATATATATATATATATATATATAGGGAGATTTCAAATGAGAACCCCTTTGAGTTTTAAGAACTCGAAAGAACTCAGTATAACGATTTTTTTTTCAAATTTTTTTTACACATGTGTAATATATGTAGGTTACATACACGTAAAAAAAATTACATAATTTTTTACGCAACGAGTCGACTTTTTACACATGTGTAACGGACGTTAAAGTTTGTGTAACCACTAACATATTTATTCTCTCTCATACTTTGACTTTTTTGCGATATAATCTCAACCACACATTTCAATCCGTTCAATTAAATGTGTGGCTTAGAATTAAGTTCTTAAGTTCTTAAAGCTCACCATGGTTTTCAAAAGATCCCTCCCATATATATATATATATATATATATATATATAGGGTAAGGATCTTAAAAGAACCATTGACAAATTGAGAACTTTGAGAACCATTTTGGACCATTAAAAAAAATCTCTAAAAAAATATTTAAAAAATTATAAAATAAAAAAAAAACAAAAATTTTAAAAAAGTAAAAAAAACCAAAATTCTTATATTTCATTCCGGTTTCATTAAAAAAAAACCGAATTTTTTTTTCTTTTTAATTCGTATATACCTGTACATATATGTATACTTTTATTTAATCTCTACTTGCGTAATGTACACATATGTACATTATCATTTACCTTAAATTATACATATGTGTATAGGAAAAAACATGTGTGTACATATTATACATATATGTATAATAAAAAAAACCGATTTTTTTTCTTTTTAATTCGTATTATACCTATACACATATGTATACTTTCATTTAATCTCTAGTTAGGTAATGTACACATATGTACATTATCATTTACCTTAAATTATACATATGTGTATAGGAAAAAACATGTGTGTACATATTATACATATATGTATAATAAAAAACCGATTTTTTTTTCTTTTTAATTCGTATTATACCTATACACATATGTATACTTTTATTTAATCTCTAATTAGGTAATGTACACATATGTACATTATCATTTACCTTAAATTATATATGTGTATAGGAAAAACATGTGTGTATATATATGTACATATTATACATATATGTATAATTAGCAAAACCGTGAATTTTTGTTTTAGGTTTTTTTTAGAAACCGGGATAATAAATAAGAACTTTGGTTTTTTTAATTTTTTTTATGATTTTTTTTATTTTTGTGTTTTTTTTTGTCCAAAATGGTTCTCATAGTTCTCAATTCCCAAAAAATTCTCACATGATCCTGATTCTATATATATATATATATATATATATATATATATATATATATGAATACCTAACACTTTTGGGATTTGCCATTGATAACTTTCTTGATGATAGTACTTTGTTTAGTAGTGGGAGAAGAAAAGGTTAATACCGTTAAAAACATAAATTTTTTTTATTTCTTCATCTAATTTTGTTGGTTCACCGGTAGGAAAAAAAAATTAATTAAATATTCAAATTCAGGAACATTTTAATTATTGTGATAAACACGATTAGACGGAAACCGGGTTTTGAACATTCAAGTTATTTTGTCAAATAACTAGAATATATTCTCTAAACTTCGACAAAATAACTTGAATGTCACTAATATTATTATCTCATGATAATTTGGAAGAAGAATCAAGAATGTATTTAAAATTCTCAAGGAATCCCGGACAATAATTTGTTCGTGTAGAGTTGGAACACAGTAAGATTGGTCCAAGAGAATCATGTTGTTGGTATAGGAGAATAGAATCTAGGAGCCAATTAGAATTCCCACCGCTTTGGCACGTAAATCTGATTGTGGCCATTTGTGTGGTTCTTTGATTTCATTGACCACCCAATGATTTTGGGTTTAAGTGGCATGTGATGTAATTTGTAGGGTTTAGTTTCTAGTGTTTGTGAAAAACACTACTAATATTAATCATGTGTTGTGGGTGGTATCAACCTTTGCCAAAATAATTGCATACACTTTCTGATCTGGATATTCATTCACTTATATATCATAATTTAAATCACTCCTCTCTCTTTTTCTGCGGGTGGGAGTGACGTCTCTTTTTATAATATAAAGTCTAATGGATGAGAAATAATTGTGATTCATTTGTGGGAATTTAAGTGTGTTATACAACTCATATACATATAATATACATATAGACTATACGAGTCGTATAGGTTTTTTCATACAATGACACCGCACAAGCTTTTCAGAACATGCATTTGACTAGAATCGTATGTGAGTTGTATGTCTTTATACGACTAAAATTTATACAAGTAGCGTAGCGTTATACGGCTGATGAATTTTTCTTCTAAAAAAAGTTGCATGAATGGAGTTTTTAGTGGGGGTTGTTTAGAGTTCGAAAATTGAGGTCATATAGCTTAATCTCATGTAAAAAAAATTCAAATTTATCTCTTATGACTAAATACTACTCATTTGCTTAAAAGCCATATGAATCTCGCATGCGCATGGCCCCATACTAATCGTATGGGGCGTGGTCGTAAAATCCGTCTCGTATAATGTAACCAACTAGAATCTGATAAAAAGTTGCCACCTATACAAGTTATTTGAGTCTGTATGACTCGTATAAGAGGCGTTGAACATCTGACAATAACTTCTTTTATCGGATAACAAAGTATATAAATTTTATGGATTAGTGTACGTTATCGTTATCGTTATCGTTATCGTTATCGTTATACTTAAAAAGTATGGTTCAAATTTATGATCTATATATAAAATAATATTATATATAGATATGCTCAATATATAAAATAATATTATGTTATAAAATACATGTAGCTGTTTAAAAAGTAAGAGAAAGAAAATGAACAATAGCATCTAATACTATCCACTCATTTTTAATTAGAAGGTATAAATGTTCTTTTCTTTAATGCTACCTACCATGAGTACTCCAAAATCCCCCGACTACAAATATCAACTAAAGAAGATATTGGGTTTTGAAACTAGTTAGTTTAATTATATTTAATATTAAATCAAATTAGTTATAGTACAAAACAAGCAATTTCTATATTTTACTTGGTGTGCCTTTATTGTTTTTAGGGCTAAATTAAAGTTCATTAAGTTATGATAACGAATGCAACTAAGTTTATTTTATTATTTTATTCCAATACGGTTGAAACTTAGATTAACCTATGTAAACTACCATTTGTTTTTATGTTAACTAGAGTTGATTCACTTGTAAATATATGTATTGTGAATTTATACCTTTGATTAATATTATTAGTTCACATGTGAACACTATTTAATCTTGTGTTAAATTAGGGTATAAATTAATCAAAAGTCTTTTTAGAACTACACAAAGCATGCAAATTTACATGTTCACCCCACAAACGAACAAAGCCGGTTTCGGAAATAACTATTTGCTTAAGAAAACATCACATGAAATGGTGATTTATTTCAATGTTAACTGCTGGTTCGATATACTTGATGTATATTCTTTTAGGATTTGCGCAGTCCTTTTGGTAAAATTGTGAGTTTTTGGCTCGGATGACAAGAAGGCTATCTGGCTAGTTTTGATTAATTAGTTATTAGGTTCATGTTTAGTTTTCATGTTCATCAAGTTAGTCTATTTATATCATGTTATTGTAATTGTAACGTCTAAGTTTAATGTGTAAGGCCCCGTTTCCGGAAACCCTACCTTGGCGTTGGATTTACTCATAAACACAGTTCTAAAATCAGAGTTAATTAAAACTTTCGCGGAATAATTAAAAACTTCATGTATTACATTACAAAACATCGAATCTTGTCTTAACATACAAATTATCCTTTCATAGACATAACATAAAACAGTCATGACGCTTCTTCATAGATACCAGTCTATTTAGCTCATGCCATGTGTCCCTCCTCAAGCCAGCTGCCTCAACCTATTTTCCTGCGTGCATACTAAAAGTCAGTTACGTTGAGTGAGTTCTAGTTAAGCAGGTAACATACATTTCATTCTCATTCTTTACATTCTTACTTCCATACATTCTTACTTTTACTTACCTTCATTATTTTATACATACATAACCTTCCTTCGTTTTTAAAGAGCCTTTCGCCCTATAATCTTTGCATATATTATTAGGGTATGCAACCCTTCATTATTCACCTATATTATTAGGGTAGGCAACCCTTAACTCTTCGCCTATATTATTAGGGTAGGCAACCCTTTATTCTTCAACTCTACATATCATACATACCATTCATACACTACACATATCGTACATACCTTTCTTTCATTAGTTATATCGGTTCTCATATACCTCTTACACATATCATACATACATTACTTCGTTAGTTATATCTGTTCTCATATACCTCTTCACCCATACGTTTAGCTCTCTCAACACTAATTAGGTATATTTATAAACATTTATACGGCATACACTTACCACTTAAGGTAAGTGTATTAACTAATCACATTGAGTATGCACACAGCCCCAAAACATAACACAGAAATGGGGCTAGAAACTCACCCGAAGTCGGTTTCTCTCACCATTAATTGTGATCCCATTCGGGAGCTGTGCACGGCTAACTGTGTAACAAGGCATAAGTATCAATTATCTATTTCAACTACTTCTTACATCTAGGTGAATGAAACCCTCAACTAACGGGGGTCCGGGGGCAGCGCCCCTGGTAGCGGGGTCTAGGGGCGGCAGCCCCTAGCAGGGTCCAAGGGGCAGAGCCCCTGGCTGGGGTTGAGCTGGGGTCACATTTTAATAGGTCCTTTAACAAAAACGCATCAGAAAATAGGTCCTTTAACAAAAACGCATCAGAAAATGAATCGGGTCACATTTTATTAACAACTTAAACAATTTCGCATAGAATTTCGCTTCGCATAACTTTTTCGCTTCTCATGGCTGAGTGAAGCGAAATACCTGTTTCGCTTCTCATGGATGAGCGAAGCGAAATACCTGTTTCGCTTCTCATGGCTGAGCGAAGCGAAATACCTTCCTTTCTTCGTTTTTACCATTTTACGGCCATTTCACTCCACGACTTTCCCTTATGACCCAATTTAACCCTTTCCAAGGATTTTGGGTTGTATCAACTTTGTATACTTGCGTTTTATAAGGCCCGAACATCACATTTTTACCATATAACACTCTCGTGGGGTTATAACTTATCAAGTTTACGTTTTTCTTCCATCTTACACCCCGATCTATCCTTTTATCGGTTTGCATGTCAAGACTAACCATAAAAACTTAACCTTTTAAACCAAAACCCACCTTTTTGCTTCGGGTTTGGTTCGGATCGTAGATCTGGACGTGTTCTTGCTATTCGAAGGCACTTGAACACCAAAGTCTTCCTTACTTTTGCTTGGATCCGAATCCGAAATGCTAGAGAGAAAGTGTGTGTTTTCTAGTGTGTGTGTGTTGTGTAAAGAAATGGTGAAAGGATGAGGGATGGCCTTATATAGGGGGCCATAGGCCCCACCATCCACCTCCATTCCAATCTTATCCAAATACAAACACGCACACAACCAAACTCACTACAAACCGATAATAATAAAACTTCCCGTTATTTATTAATCTAAAAATACGGATGTTACATAATGAAGTAACCTTTGTTACAGCTCGTGGATGTAGGTCCCTACTTGGACCGAACCATGTTAAAATTACTTGTGCATTTATTGGTTTTTAACGTTTTTTCATTATTAATCATGTTGTTGCTTCCACATACACAGCTAATTACAAGTGGTATAAGAGCTTAGGCTTAGGAGTACTATTTCGAAGATTACTACTTGTAACTGATATGAGGTTTTGTGTCTGAACTTTAATGTGTTTAACTGTGTGTTTTTAAGTGTTTAATCATGTGAAAGCAACTTACTTTGAGTATGGTATGATTTGTAGGTATGTGGAGCTAAATGGAGCTTGTCGGAAGCTATTTGGATGACATACAGAGTTGGAACGGGGATGGAAGTACAACTGAGCAAGATTTGGCGAACGAGAAGAAAACTAAATAGGGGCGCAAATTACGTCCATATGAACGTAATTTGCTTCCCTATTAAGAATTGGGGACGCAAAGACCCACTTAATTTAGGCAAGAAAGAGGGGGAAGAAAGGCATATTTTAGATGATTCAGGAGTTCTTTTAACTCTAAGGCTAGTGATTCTTCTATGTAAGGCTTTGCTTTTTCATTACATTCGATGATTTCATAATTATTTCTGATGCTTCTTGGTTGGTGTTGCTTGTGGTGTGATTTTCTTCTTATTGAAAGGGTTCAGGAATTGGTTCGGCTATGATTTGTGTTTCAACTGTAGCTGTAGCTGAGATAGCAGAATCTCTCACATAACATCTCACGATGGAATCAATAATATCAATACAATATAATGTGTCATCATGATGTTATGGATGTTGCATAGATTTACCTATATCAAAAGTGACTGCCTAATCATTTACCCTAAGTGTGAGTTTGCAAGTGCAAACATCAATGAGGGCCTTTAAGGTGGCCAGTCTTCCTAAATTAGAGGTACACTTTTGTCATCACCCATATCAAGGATTACAAATTCTACTAGGAAAACAAATTTGTCAATTTTGACAAGCTTGTTTTCAACAATGCCCTGAGGATATTTAATGGATCGATCAGCTAACTAACTGAATGCTCATGCAGGTGGATTTTGGCTCTCCTATCCCTTGTTTTGCAAAAAACCGCAAAAAAAAAGAGGATAATGCATTAAATTAATACTAGCTCCTAGGTCAGCCATGGCATTGCTAACAAATGAATTTCCTATGAGACAAGGGATAGTAAAGCTCCCTGGATCAGTTATTTTCTGTGGCAGTTTGTTTTGAAGAATAGCCGAGCACTCCTCATTCAAGGTGGCGTGCAAAAGTTCCTCTAGCTTCCTCTTGTTTGTGAGAATTTCTTTCAGAAATTTGGCATACTTTGACATTTGGGCAATAGCTTTGACAAAAGGGATGTTGATATGGAGTTGTTAAAAAAGTTCTAGAAACTTCCCGTACTGGGCTTCCAATCTTTCCTTCTTCAGAAGACCAGGGTATGGAATATGTGGAACATAAGTTCTGACTGGCTCCTTTGGTTGTGAGGTACTTGTTGGGTCTAGCTTCTCTTGCACCTTCTCATAAACTTCTTTTTCCATGACTGGTTCTGAAGTTAGTGAGTCAACAGTAATGGTTCTGCCACTTCTTAAGGTAACAGCATCGGCTGTTGCATTTGGGTGTGTGATTGTGTTGCTAGGAAGGGTACCGGATGGTCTTTCGAACAATTGTTGGGTGATTTGTCCAATTTTGAGTTTCTAGATTCTGCAAATCTTCTCTGTGGAGACAGCCTTACTTACCTGATGTTGTGCGTGATTGTGTATAAAATGTTGATTGTTTTTCACACAAGATCGTGTTTTAAATTTATAAAAATGATTTTTACTAAGATTAAACCACACATAAATAGGCAAGTGTACCTATCGTATATGTAGTATATTATTGGCAAATAACAGGCCCAACTTTGCATTTGGCTGATGGCGGTCCTAACTAAAGGGGTATTTGTTTTTAACGGGCCGCAACTAACGGATGTTAACCCCGTTAGTGATTTGCTGACGTGGACCTTCTTCTCCGGCCGGAAACCTGCCGGAAACTTGCAACTCGTCTCCATTCTCCCTAATATCATCACACCGTCTCCCTCCCTCTTCAAAACACATCGGAAATTTGAAAATGAAGTACATTACATCTTCTTCCATGGCCAATCCCTATATACCAAACCCGATCTTATTTTTAAAAATTCGAAATCAATGTTACACGATCTACAAAATAAGCATAGGGCTTTTGTTAAGGGGGGTCAAAACAAGTCAAATGAAGTGTCAATTACCTCGAATGACGCACGATTGACGAGGGTGGACTTCGCCGGAGACAACAACGGTAACACGTCGGTTAGGTTTCGTATGAGGGGAAAGATAGAGAGAGAGACGGTGTAACGATATTAGGGAGAATGGAGACGAGTTGCAAGTTTCTGGAAGGTTTCCGGCCGGAGAAGAAGGTCCACGTCAGCAAATCACTAACGGGGTTAACATCCGTTAGTCGCGGCTCGTTAAAAACAAATACCCCTTTAGTTAGGACCGCCACCAGCCAAGTGCAAAGTTGGGTCTGTTATTTGCCAATAGGTGATAGTTGGGATTATTTAAAACCAATTTTCCTTAAATTAACTAGAAGTAATAATCATTAAAGGTTGTTTTTAAACAACATTTTTGTTAAATTAAAGTAAAGTAAAATAGGTGAACTAGTAGACGGATTTTAGATGAGAAAATCAATATATGAAGGTTACCATCTAAATCAAGAATCCACTTAGCTCCTCTTTGATTATTAATATTATGAATATGTGTTAAACTTGCTTTAAGAATATAAGATAGAATAACCCCTTATTTCTAAACGAATTACCATGTGACATAAAAGAAAGTAGAATGAATAACTTCATGTCTACCACAAAAATGTCAGTTTAATTAAGGAAGTAGTTTTAGTGAAGTATAAATATTAGGATTGACTTCGATTTCTCAAACACCAAGTCTAACAACTTTTAGGGAATTATAGTTTAGTCACACAATCTCCCCTTGGTTGATTTAAGTAGATTACAATTACACATTCCTTTAGAATATGATTTCTTTAACTAGCATGGTAACCTAATCAATCGTACTCAACAATCTTGTTTTAGAATTGCCAAAACCGGAAAAAATTGATCATAGCATGTATCTCATCTTTTCAAAGTCCAACACAAGGAAACATGTTTTGGATAAAATATCAAGATTTTCTTTTTATCATTTCTAGCCTCCAAGAATATGAATGAATCATGAATGATTATAAAGATTAGTTTTAAAGATATTAATCATCAATCTTGAATTAATGGATTAAGATGACAAAACAAGCTTCATCAAAGGATAATTGCGAAATAATCATGACTTCCCAAAAACTAAGTCACATATTCAATATAATCATTAAATGAAGTTTAAGTTTCATCATAAATTTAGATGGTAATTGAAAGTTTAGCTTATGATGGCATGACAATGAACATCAAAGAAGATGAAGGCATCAAATACATGATTAAACTTAGACGATCTAACCAAATTGGTTATGAATCATTCTTCAATGGTGATGGATGATGATGGATGCCTCCAAGCCTTCAAACTCTTCAAGGATCTTCAATTTGAGTGTAAAGTGAGTGTTTTTAAGTGATAAACTCGTCCGAATCCTCTCCAAGCACACCCTATGCTATGAGACATGAACAACGATTTATAGGCTGTCTAGGCATTGGGGCACGACCACGTGGTGGATGGGCACGGCCCCGTGTTATGGGTGCCAGATTCTTGTATTTTTGTCTCATTTGGGTATGGTGACCACGGGGGTGTGGTACTGGAGGCACGACCCTGTGATTTTGAAATCTGATTTTTGTCTTTTCTCCTCAAAATTTGTCTTATCTTGAAAAGGTGGCCACAGGGGGCGTGCCCCGTGTTTGATATGCCAGATTTTGTCTTATCTTGAAAAGGTGACCACGAGGGTGTGATCACTTGAACATGGGGGCGTGTTAAGTTGACAGGTAAACAATTTGTTTAATTTTCTTCATTTTTCTTCGTGTATCCACTTGTTTCTTCGTTTGAGGCTGGAATAAACCTAAAAATAGAAAATAACATGATAAGTAGCTATTTGAACTAATAATATAATACAAGATGATGTTTCAAAGACTGTTTGTCTCGGTCAATCGCCGACTATGAGTTATGTGCATTACTGGCTAGAGGTCGTCGCTATTCTTTTTACAATCGCCAAAGTGATCGGAAGATTTTGGATGAGGAACTTTTCTATTTTTTTCTGGTCGTGGGGGGGGGGGGGAATGGTGCCATGTGTAAACCCTAGGAAGGTATTAGTGGGACTAATCACCGACTTGTTAGGCTAATCAATTAGGCTAAAACTTAAAGGGTTTTTCTCTTTATTTTTGGCTGGAAAATTTCTCGTGAAGGTTGGGTTTTGGTTTTGAATATTCAAGTTCGGGTTTGGACTGTTTATTATCAACAATGAACTTGTAAACCGGGGAACCAGATTATTGAAAAATCTAGCATTCGGGTGAAGTTTTGTCTATAGGAGATCATCAAGTAATTGTTTACATTTTACAGTTTGATTTTGCTTATTGCGTTATTGTAGGAGCGTCTCAATTTAATGATATTATTTAGTAGAACAACCACCAAGTTCAGGCTCGTGTCATTTTTGTGTATGTTTCATTGTTTCGGTTTGTTTCCTATTTGATATTGTTATAGTTGAAGTTGAATACGAGAAGGTTGTCGAAAGTTTTTAATGGTTTGGATTTCGTTTGGTTGGTTTGTTAAGAGAACTTGGTTTTGGTAATAAAGAAGGATAAACCAGAAGAAAATGAACCAACTAGTTAGGATAACTTTTTGTATGAGAAAGCAAAGGCGGTGATTTCTGTTGTTTTGATAAGGAGCATTGCTTTCATACCATGGGGACCGTGGTTTGTGATATGATGAAGACTCTGTGAAGCATGTATGAGGATTCATCTACAAAGAAAATATTCCTATTTTGTGCCCCGGTGACAATATAAGTGAGTGTTAGATCATGTAAATGAACGTAATTCAGATTGGATGGTGAGTTGAAAACTCTAATGTTGTTACAATCTTTTTCTAATAAGTGATAACTAGTTTGGAAAGGTGGATGCTATTTTTTAGTTTGGTGGTGATCAATGGTATGACATTTGAGGGGATCCAAGATTTTGTGTGGGTGAAGACATTTTCTCGGAAAGCACGATTAGAGATTCATCTTACGGAGGGTTGGTTGGGAAAATAACAAGGACAGTTTGAAATGGCACTAAGAAGATGACTGGGTGCAACTGCATGGAGATGGGGTATTTTAAAAGTCAATGTTTCAAGGATATGAATTATGCTTATGAGATTGTGTTTGGGGGTTAATGTATTGGGACTGAGTAAAGGCAATAAAAAATCTTGGGTTCAAAATTTTTATATGCTTCATTTCTTGTTACTCACTTCAATGAAGCATTGTTGAATCTTTTAATTGAAGATTTTTGGAAGATACGGTTTTGCATCTCCGGAAGAAGTTAACCAACTTTTGAGTAGGGATGAGCTCGGTTCCGTACCGGTACCGGTACCAAAAATACCGATCCCGAAAATCGCCAAATCTTGGTACCGGTACCGAAATATTCAGTTCGGTACCGGTATTTAAGGTAAAATTCGATAAATACCGGTACCGTACCGGTCCCGAAAATTCAAAACCTTGGTACTGATTCGGTACCGACGGTACCAAATCGGTACCGATTTCGGTACCGGTACCGGTACCAATCGGTACCGTACCGATTTTTGCTCATCCCTACTTTTGAGTAGTAAAGCTTTGGCTCAATAAATAGGGTAGAGCTCAGGGTTTCAGTCTGTAGACACGAGTCCTAGAACCGCGAGGATTTCAGCTTGAAGTCTGAGGTCTGACATGGTTAGAGTTTTGGTAGCAGTGTGAGCACGAGGGGTGTTATGGGTTTAAAACCAAAGTGAGATCGAGTTCAAAAGACCGAGAATCCAAATGCGAAAATTCTCCTAGGTGTAGTCTGCTGATTTTGGACTTTGGAGAGTGTTTATCCTGTGCAAGTGTCTGGAACCGATAATGCGAGTAAGTGGGTGCTGGTTGACATTAAGGATGAGTCATTAGTGGGTTTTAACATGGCTGGGTCTGCAATGACCGGATTGGAGCTCTCCAGAGCTTCGATGGGCCTTTCGAAAAGCTGATACAAAGGCCGTTGCAGCTAGGTGAATGGGATTGATAAAGTGTTAGCTTGGTTTTAGGAACTGAGCCTTGGATGACTTGTTTTGAAGATTACTGGAAATACTGGATGTTGGATTTACTTGATAACATTTGTGGCTTGGGAAAAGACTTCAGGCTAGAGATTGTTAGAATTTGTGAAGCCCTTTTGGTTTAAATTGACTTTCGGTTCGAGTGACAAGAAGGGCTATTGGGGTCGGTTTTGATTAATTGTTTAGAGTTATGTTATAATAGGAAGTATAGTTTTTGTAGGAAGGATAGGAAATAATCTTGTCCATTGATTTCGAACACGTAGGGTTGAGATTAGTTTAGGGGGAAATCAAGTATAAACATAAGGAGAAGAGTATAAAAGGAATAACACATTTGTTGACTTTCTCTCTCCACATGCAAGGCACATGTCAAATTCCCCCATTATTTTTAAAAGTCGACAACTTTTTTTACGAGGTTTTTATTGGAAAAACAAATTCACCATAATAACGAGTGTCTTTTTATCTTTTATATGAGTACCATATTGTTATATAAAAATAAAATTAGTGGGTTTTTAACAAATTGTGTTTTACCAAAATTGTGTTTTACAAAATTGTGTTATACAATAGTATTTTTCATTGTGTTTTTTCCATTGTGTTTTTTGCATTATGTCATATAATTGTGTTTTTTATTGTGTTTTTATCATTGTTTTTTTTTTCATTGTGTTTTTTTTCCATTGTGTTTTTTACATTGTGTTTTTCATAGTGTTTTTCATTGTGTTTTTTTCGGCGACCATTTTCCGGTGACTTTTTTTCGGCGACTTTTCGATGAATTTTTCGGAGATTTTTCCGGCGAAATTTCTCAGGGATTGTTTTCCGGTGACTTTCCGACGACTTTTCTGGTGAAATTTTCCGACGAAATTTCCATAGACTTTTCCGGCGAGGTGGTGGTGGTGGGTAACAGTTGTGGTGGCGGTGGGCGTGGAGTGGTGGTGGTTGTAGGAGATGAATGAAGATGTAAGTGGATTTTATGTAAGTGGGTTTTTGAAATTAATGCAAGTGGGTTTTGAAATTAAAGTAAGTGGATTTTGATATTAAAGTGTTAGACTAAAATACCCTCCTTCCTAGCTTTTTTAAGAAAATCAAACTTCTTATTTGAACCTAACCCTAATTATTTATTAAGCCCATATTTAATTTTCTTCATCATCAAGTTAGAAATCCAAATCAATTTTTTAATGGCCTACCGCCCGTCACACTATGGGAGCTGGCCATGCCTAAAGTCGTTACCTTAACCGCAAGGAGGGGGATGCCGAAGGCAGGGCTAGTGACTGGAGTGAAGTCGTAACAAGGTAGCCGTACTGGAAGGTGCGGCTGGATCACCTCCTTTTCAGGGAGAGCTAATGCTTGTTGGGTATTTTGGTTTGACACTGCTTCACACCCAAAAAGAAGGGAGCTACGTCTGAGTTAAACTTGGAGATGGAAGTCTTCTTTCGTTTCTCGACAGTGAAGTAAGACCAAGCTCATGAGCTTATTATCTCAGGTCGGAACAAGTTGATATGATCCCCCTTTTTTCATCCCCATGTCAATAGAAACCCCTAAGCCTTGTCTATTTATATGCCGCTATTGTAATTGTAATATTCGTCTGAGCTTAATGAAATAACCCTAGTTGTAACCCGTGTATATAGATTTTTCACTGGTCCAAACCACATTAAAACTCTTGTGTTGTTTATTATTTCCAATATGTGTGTTTTATCATTTATGCATTGTTCGTGTTGTTACTTCTGCGTAGCCTCCTAAAACCCTCCCATCTTTTTGTCTAGTCTTACTAGAAGAATTAAGAAACTGAAGAAACACCATATATGAAGACTAAAGAACATTCGGTTTCCATAGGCCTTGAAATCGCATTTTTTAGTAGCTTATAGAGTTATGGTTATAATATCGAAACTGTTAAATTCGCTTAAGTTATATTCTAATCTAGAAAACCATTTAAAATTTCACACAGTGATAGTATGATAACTAGGGCAAGTATCAAAAGTTTATATGGGGCATTAGTTTTGAGCATGCTTTAGTTGTACTCTCTAGTAAATAACACCATTAAGGGTTTTTTTTTTTTTTAGCGACCAACACCATTAAGGTTTTAAACAATTATATATACTGTACTCATTTGCTTAATTCACTGCTTGTGAATATTAACATTAATATCATTATAAATGTTAATAATAATTTAGCTATTCTCTATTAGAAATTTGAGGTTACTTAATGCATAATCATCACAAATAACAAAAGAGATACGATGATTTACTTTGATGTTAACAAATTATTCACTTTCCGTCAACTTTTTATAAAAAGTTCTCCGATCTCTAATGATCATTTTCTCTTAGAGATCATCCATGATCCATGTACAAACTTCTTACTAGTTGTCACCTTTTCTTCAAATAGGCAGTGATTATCTTACGTACACGAAGTATATTCTCTCTAATTTGGTAGATATTTATTACTTTTTAAGGAAATGATTGCATATTACAAATGTTTATAAAGTAAAAAAGATGATATGAAAGTTTAGTTCCGTTTGACGTCTCGTTACTTCCTTCTTCTCTTGAAATTTAAATTTTAATATATATATATCTATATAGATCATGCGATAAGTGATGGTATAACGAAAAGTGCAAGAAGTCGATTTCAACCATTGATTTGTTCAATGCATTAATTCCTCTAGCTACTCTTAAAATACTCTCCGCATTAATTATTATAGAATGTTACATATTTGAATTATCTATTACCTACATATAAAAAAATATATATGTAGGTGAATTGCATTAAATTGATCACATACACAAGTAACATAATAATTTACACATAGCTTATATTCAATTATACAAATTGTTAGTTATTTTTATTTTTATCAGGATGTAAATCGTATTTACCAACACAACTTATTTTCTCCTACACAAATTTTGTTTCTTTTATTTTTCACCAACACATAACTAATATTTACCTACACATATATCGTATTCACCTACATAGCTTGCTAGTTCATTTTATTTTCACCTACATATAAATAATATTCATCTACACATAACTCGTATTTGCCTGCACATAACTCGTATTTGCCAACACATAACTAATCTGCACATACGTACTAATGTGTATTCGATGTATGTATTAGTTTATATTGCATATATACAATGGTGTGTATCAAATACGTGCAATAGTGTTGTATTCTATGCAATACAAACACTTTTACATATATGCAATGCACACTATTAAATATGCGCAATATACCGACGAGGTCACCGACAAGTTTTTTTTTTCTTTTTTCTTTTTTTTTGGAACCAATAACAACATATAAGAATAATGGAAAAAAAAAAGAAACTTCAAAAAAAAAAAATTTAATTAAAAATAGTTTTTTAGAAGTTTTTAGGAGTTTTTAAGTTTTCTTTTTAAAAGAAGTTTTCACTAGAACTCGTCCCTACATATATATATATATATATATATATATATATATTCTTGAAATTTTCCGTGTGGAAGAGTTATTTGGGTCAAAAGTGTTAGGGAAGAACCCTTATAATAGATGCAAGCGATGGAGAAAGAGTAAAGACCAATGTTTGTCAAGTCGGATATGCATAAACCGTGCATGCTACCTTTTTTTTTAACCAAATACTCTTAATCGTGTTTATAAACTTTCTCATTTTAGGACTCAAGCCCCTGACCTTCCTATAGACCATGCTTACTATATAACATTTTCTTTCATAAATTTTTATTTGTTGCAATAACTCCAACTTAATTTGTATTAAAACTTCATATCTCATACGCAGAAATCATTATTTAAAGGAAAATTGGTTTTTATTAGTCTCAACTATTTCATTTTTGTTGGCGCCGGTCTCAACTTTCATTTTGGCTAGTGATGGTCCCAACTTTAACATTCGCTTCTTCTACCAGTCCGTGACTAACCGAGTACTAACTCCGTTATGTTTTTACTGACGTGTCCATCTGAGTTATCAAAAGGCTATTACATGGCAGCCTACGTGGCTATAACTCTGTTTAAATTCTTTATACTAAACCATAATCTCTCCAAACGTTCATTCACACTTTTGTATCCCTAATTCTCTCTCAAGCCCTAAACGAATAATTGAATCCATTACACTTTCAAGCCCTAATCACACTCTGTAATCCCTAATTCTATAAATGTAGTACACAATGTTGTTGTCGTCTGAAATTGATGCGGGTATTGAGAACGTCAGTTTCAAACAATGGAGATACTAACAAAAAAAAGTGTTGCTAGTTTTGTGGGTTTGTACTGACGGACGGAGTAGCCTTGACGATGGGAGAGTTAATCGAGTGTCCTAGCCGGCGTTGATGCCAATTCCGGCGAGAGTCGCCATTTTCATCATCTACAGCTACAAGAAGATAACAATTGATGGTGAATTGTGATTTGTGAGTTGTGACTAGACCGGTTTGTAGTGTAATGGAATCGATTATTCGAGTAGGACTTGAGAGAGAATCGGGAATACCGATTAGGACTTGACGGCCCATTTGACGGCGAAGGCGGACTCGTCGGAGAAGTCGACGGCGATGCCGATACGGCGTTGGGCGGTGGTGGTGGGGGGTGGCGGGAGTGGCAGTGGGACGGTGGTGTGGAGAGGTAGTTGCCACGTAACATTTTTTTGACAACTCAGATGGACACGTCAGCAAAAACATAACGGAGTTAGTACTCCGTTAGTCGCGGACTGATGGAAGAAACGAATGTTAAAGTTGGGACCGTCGCCAGCCAAAATGAAAGTTGAGACCAGCGCCGACAAAAATGAAATAGTTGGGACTAATAAAAACCAATTTTCCTTATTTAAAATGGCTATAACTTACTACACGTGAGAGAAAGAGCTTAGCTATATTTACAAGACATGCTTATTTACAACAAAGAAAGGAATATATATTTTCTTCTCGAAGTGTTGCCTATTTTTCCATTTGATTAAGCCACATTCTGAGTTAAATTTGAACTTCTCTTTTAAGAAGATTTGTCCTAGCTAGATGTACTACTCTTAAGTATTCATCAGATGACTAGATTATCGACCAGAATTAGCAAGTTCTTGAGTTGGTTAAGTGGCTTTGGCATTGATCTGCAGACATTATGTGACATCGATCTTAAGCCTTCCGCTGTGTTCCTGGGTTCATTTAAGAAAAATGAAACTCGGAAACACAGTTCTTTCCTTCCCTTTCCTTAATTAAATGAAACTCAGGAGCACAACCATTCTTTCCTTCCTTTTATTTACTTATGAGAATTGAGCGTTAGCTGGTTGATCATGAGAAGAGATTTGATTATAAGCATGTGTATTAATTTGTTATCCAACAAGGAATATGCTGTCAATCATAGTACGTACAAATAAACCAAGTTTTGTTTAAAATGGAACTCAAGACCACCTTTTGGGCTTTTACAATGAATGATTCCTAAGAAAATAATTTGCGGGTTTGCTTGCGAGTTTAGTTTAAACTAATTAATATATATGTAAATTCCTTTGCCATAAATGGTTAACTAAAATTCTTTCTTTAGTATAGTCTTTGGCTTTAACTTGATTGTCATCTATATCTACTACTTCATAATAGTCATTTGTACTAAGGTAGAAAGTTATGTACATAAAATGATGCACGTATAGGTCTCAACAAACGCGCACATTTGGACAAGTGATTGATAAAAGTTTGTGAAATGCTTTTGGTGCTTTTGTTAGATAAAAGAAAGTGATCGAAGAGCCATCAAGAATTCGTAATCGATATTTGAAGTAAGAAAGAAATTAAACACTAGAGGTTTAGATATTTTTAAAGTTTGTGAAATACTTTTGGTGCCTCGTTAGATAAAAGAATGTGATTGGAACCATACATAGAGCGAATATTAGCGGTTTAGGAAAGATATCTACATTCTAATCATAAGTATAGATTAACTTAAAAATCTCTCTTGGCAACTTTTTCTTTAACAAAGAATGGGCGAACTCTTACTTCTTTAGTTGAAGTTATTACTTGAAGAAATGTTGGATTTTAATAATCCATACCGAATGATATTACCTGAAAATAATCCATATTTGTTTTATCGTCGTTAACGGTTCCAAATTTAAAAAAGTTTGCCCTCAATGGTCCCTATTAAAAAGGACTTAACGGCGTTATACTTTTTTTTTTGAATTGCAAACTATTGTTTTATAGCTTTTGATCGGAAAGAGGATACGAGTCGATTGATGTAAAATTTAGTTCGAAACGGTGCTCCAAAATGACGAAACAATGCTTAAATTCGAGTGTTTGAACTTACAATTAACAAACATCAAGTCGTTTAGATCATCATTTCGAGCTAAGTTTTACATCAATCCACTCGTATCCTTTTTATCAAAAGCGCTAAAACATTCGTTTGAAATTCGGAAAAAAGTATAGCGGCGTTAAGTCCTTTTTAATGGAGGGGCCATTGTATACCAACTTTTTTAAATTTGGGACAGTGGCGATAAAATAAATAGATTATTGTCGGTCAGTAAATTCAATATGGATTATAAAAACCCAATATTCCTTCGGTTAATATCTTTACTTTTTGATCTCATAATTTTAATAATAAAACTTTTGGCCTTTCAACTTTTGTCATAACGTAGCAATTTTGCCATAAAACATTTATACTTTTTTTAAAAAAAAAAACTACACATTTAGCCATTCAATTTTGATTAGAAAATTTGACTTACAATAAACTAGCGATTTACCCGCACGTTGCGCGGTAAATCGGTCAATAAAAACTGGTGTTGCAGTGACAAATTCAGTTAACAGTAGGTACGTTCGTTAAGGTATTGGAACTAAAACAAAATGAAAACAAAAAATTAAGAATAAAAATTGAGGTAAGCCAATGTGATGGCGTCGGTTGGTCCCGGATGACAGCAGCGAGTCAATCGGAAGTTAGTCAGTATTAGCTACGTTCGTTATGGTACTGGAACTAAAACAAAAAGAAAAAAAAATAATAAAAATTAAGGTAAACCAATGAGGTGACGCCGGTTGGTCCCAGACGTCGAGGTAATGACTCTACGACACTCTACGGTCGGCCCCATGCGTCGGTCCCAGTCCCGGTCGGTCCCAAAAAGCCGGTCGGTCCCGAGCGTTGAGACGGGTGAGTCTAGGTGAATTTGGTCGATTTCCATGATGCTCGTTACGGTAGCAGAACTAAAATAAAAAAGTTTGTTCAGTTATGTTCGTTACGATAACAGAAGTAAAACTATATATATATATATATATATATATATTATATATTGAGGTGGGCCAATGGGATGACGTCGGTCGATAAAACCAGATGTTGGTCAAACGTAGGCGTTGAGGCAATGAGTGTATGCAAAGTTGAGTTCCATCATGTTCATTACGCTTTTGGTTACATTTGTTACGGTGACGGATAAAAACAAACACAAAAACACAAACAATATAAATGCTGATGCGAGCTAATAAGGTTGTGTCATTCGGTAAAATCGAATGTTGGTAAAACCGAGCAACGTCGGTCTCGGGTGTCGAGGCGGGTGAGTCTATGTGAATTTGGTCGATTTCCATTATGTTCGTTACGGTACCATAACTATAACAAAAAATTATATATATATATATATATATATATATATATATATATATATATATGTGGTAAGGATCCTAAGAGAACCATTGGCAAATTGAGAACTTTGAGAACCATTTTGGACCACTAAAAAAACCCTCTAAAAAATATTTAAAAAATTATAAAACAAACAAAACCGAAAATTTTAAAAAAGTAAAAAAACCAAAATTCTTATATTTCATTCCGGTTTCATTAAAAAAACGAAATTTTTTTTTCTTTTTAACTCGTATTATACCTATACACATATGTATACTTTCATTTAATCTCTATTTACATAATATACACATATGTACATTATCATTTACCTTAAATTATACATATGTGTATAGGAAAAAACATGTGTGTACATATTATACATATATGTATAATAAAAAAACGATTTTTTTTTCTTTTTAATTCGTATTATACCTATACACATATGTATACTGTAATGCCCCGTTACCGGTAGCCCTACTTTCGTGTTGGATTTACTCATAAACGCAGTTCTAAATATCATAGTTAATTAAAACATTCGCGGAATATAAAAGCTTTCATAAAACATTTCATAACAAAACACGTCTTGTCTTAAAACAACATTTTGTCTTTCAAAATAAACGAAACATTAAACTTAAACGTCTTGAGTCTTCCGATGCCAGCCTCTTATTCAGTGCCACGTGTCTCCTCAAGCGAGCTGCCTCATCCTACTCACCTGCGTGCATACTAAAAGTCAGCTACGCTGAGTGAATTCTAGTTAATCATACACTATACAATACACATAAACTTATATTCTTTCATTCATACTTTCATACTTTCATACTTTCTTTTGTATTAACTTACTTTCATATCTTACGTTATAAAGAGCATTACGCCCTACATTCCTCGAGTATTATTAGGGCTCGATACCCTCCTTCCTCGAGTATTATTAGGGCTCGGTACCCTCCTTCCTCGAGTATTATTAGGGCTCGGTACCCTCTTTCCTCGAGTATTATTAGGGCTCGGTACCCTCTTTCCTCGAATATTAGTAGGGTTCGGTTCCCTAGTTCTCGAATATTAGTAGGGTTCGATTCCCTCTTCGTTACCATACAACCATACATCATACCTCGAGTATTATTAGGGCTCGGTACCCTTTTCGTAACCATACAACCATACATCATACCTCGAGTATTATTAGGGCCCGGTACCCTCTTCGTAACCATACAACCATCATTTCCTTCTTTTATTAACTTTATCACATTCATACACATAAGCATACATATCCTACTTACCTTATACTTAGCGTTACAACCTGACAGTACGTGCAATATCCGAAGATCGTTCACGTACCGTCAAGCCATCATTCATACATATCACATCATTCACATAAGGCATACACTTATCTCTTAGGATAAGCGTATTAACAAACATATCGAGTATGCACACAGCCCCGAAAACATAACACATAAATGGGGCTAGAAACTCACCTGAATCCTGTTACGCTCTCCGTTAATAGTTATTCCCTTCTTGAGCTGTGCACGGCTAACTGTATAATATTTACACGTATCAATTAACTACTACTACTCATGTTGTATTTCTATCTTTATATGACCCATAACGAACGGGGGTACACGTATCAATTAACTACTACTACTCATGTTGTATTTCTATCTTTATATGACCCATAACGAACGGGGGTCCGGGGGCAGCGCCCCTGGCAGCGGGGTCTAGGGGCGGCAGCCCCTAGCAGGGTCCAAGGGGCAGAGCCCCTGGCTGGGGTCGAGCTGCCAGGTCAGCTTGGAAAAATTTTATTTCCATTAACTGTCTTAACACATTTTTTCATTAGGTTTTTAATTTATTTTCTAAGCGAACTTAACTTTAGGCGAAGTTAAACCTTAAGCGAACTTAGCTTTAGGCGAAGTTATCAGTTAGGCGAACTTGGCCGTAGGCGAAGTTATCAATTAGGCGAACTTGGCCTTAGGCGAAGTTATCAATTAGGCGAACTTGGCCTTAGGCGAAGTTATCAATTAGGAGAACTTGGCCTTAGGTGAAGTTACCAGTTAAGCGAACTTGGCCGTAGGCGAAGTTAAGCTTTGAAGGCGAAGTTAAGCTTTTGCAGGCGAAGTTATCAGTTTGCAGGCGAAGTTGCCCAGTTCGCAGGCGAAGTTGCCCAGTTCAGCTACGGGTTTGGTTTTTATCAAGCATTTTGGCGATTTTAATACCCTTGTTATGGTTCGACATCACCCACTAACGTTCCCTAACCATTTTCGGTCGTATATATATCCCGTATATACTATAAAGCTTGGATCTTTAAGCTTAAGGACATTCAAAAGGCTAAACGTTCAATAAAACGTAAACTTTAAAGGTCAAGAACATACCTTTTATACGTTGGTGTGGTCGCGGTTTGCTTGGTTATCTCGTATATAGAAGATCTAATAATGGTTGGCTCGATTTTGGTCTTGGACGTCTCTCTCTCTCTCGGCCGAAATATGGTGTGTGTGTGTGTTTGGAGTGTGTTAGAGAATAAGATGGAAATGAAATGAGGGTTTAGGGTTTTAGCTTGGTTTAGGGGATATTTATATCCCTTAAAGCCCATGGACCTAAGGCCCATTCTCATTTAACCCATCTCAATTAATCTAAGTCCATGATCCGTTCTTTACTCGATATTAATTAATTAATAACGCGAAATCACTAAACGTAACTTTCTTTATTCAACATTATAAATTTTAGGATGTTACATATACTTTCATTTAATCTCTAGTTATGTAATGTACACATATGTACATTATCATTTACCTTAAATTATACATATGTGTATAAGAAAAAAAACATGTGTGTACATATATGTACATATTATACATATATGTATATGTATAATTTAGCTAAACCGAGAATTTTTTTTTTTTTTTTTAGAAACCGGGATGATAAATAAGAACTTTGGTTTTTTTACTTTTTTTAGTTTTGTGTTTTTTTTTTTGTTTTATGATTTTTTTATTTTTGGGTTTTTTTGTGGTCCAAAATGGTTCTCATAGTTCTCAATTCCCAAAAAGTTCTCACATGATCCTGATCCTATATATATATATATATATATATATAAATTGAGGTGGCTCAATGGAGTGATGTCGGTCAAGCTCAGGCGTTGAGGCGGTGAGTCTACGCAAATTCGGTCGATTCTGTCACATTCATTACGGCACCGAAACTAAAACAAAAGAGTTTGGTCGGTCAGCGTAATGTTTCTGTCGGTTCTGTCAAAAAATTCGTTTGGTTACGTTCGTTAAGGTAGCAGAAGTAAAACAAAGATTATATATAAATTGAGTTGCGCCAATGGGGTGACGTTGGTCAAACTCAGGCGTTAAGGCGGCGAGTCTACACAAATTCGGTCGGTTCCGTCACATTCATTACGGTACCGAAACTAAAACAAAAGAGTTCGGTCGGTTCCATCACATTCATTACTGTACCGAAACTAAAACAAAAGAGTTTAGTCGGTCAGCGTTTACTCATTCGGAAACGTCTTCTAAAATCTTCGCGTGTGAAAGTTGCATTTTCAGCAAAGTGGTCAGCTACCAAACGGTCGTGTGCAGTTTTATGATCTCTATTCAACCGAGCTTTTCTTGTTAGCGGAGGCGATGTTTGGTCCTCACCAATTAAAACATGTTTGACCGTAAACCCCATTGCATGAAGAAAAAAAATCCGTATCGTCGGACGAAGAAGAATCATTCACTTTAATTTTTTGGGTTGAAATTATGTTGTTTTGGTTAAAATGGATTTGTAGTTTGAGAATTGGTTTGAGAATGGTTTGAGAATGGTTGAAATGAGTTTGTATAAAATAAGTTTGTAATATGCATGTATTTGTAATATAAAAAATTAATTAATTTTTTTTTTTGAAATATGAACGTTCCCAAAGGTCAAGAGGAAGAATGACGCGAATGGCGGCCATCAGTAGTCTCATGTCACGTGTGAGCCACTAGGGGGCGGGGTGGTGTTCACGGGCCTCACACGAGTGAGGTGGCAGCTACGTCAGCCAGTGGGTATATCGTATGCCCCCACTGGTGTATATCGGTGAGCCTAAGGTATTAAGACAGTATAAGGCTGATGGCGATGAGTAGGAGTGTCATCAAACTTAACTCATTAACAATTATAATGAGTTATTATAACCTAAAATTACTTGGTGAAACCTTATATAATAACTCACTAGGATAATAACCCGTGTTACACACGAGTGGAAAACATATCAACAAACAATATAAAATATAAACTATGCATTCAGTCAACTCAAATATTTGACATAAGTTTTTTACCCTCAGATGTTATAAAAGATGTTAAACTATATCTATAACATAAAAAGAAAATACAATATAAATAAACAATGCAATGAATAAGAAATAATATAACATAAATGAACCAATAGACCTGAAAAAAAAACACATATTAGTAAAAGATTTTGTAATATTAATAGAAAAAACTAAGTTTACAAATACATACCAACTTTAAACGGTATCACATTAAGTTTTTGAAAATCTCTTTGTAACAAATTTATTTAATTTTTTTACATGTTCCTAATTGTTCTAAAAAACGTTTTTTTCTTTTTTTAGAGTGTTTTTATAAATAATTTTCAGAGATATCTATATTTTTATAGCATTTTTCATGTCATTTCTTAATAAATAAATAAATAAAACTTAAAGAACATTCGGTTTGATCACTATTCACCGGTTCTTCTTCTTTCCTCAAGAGTAAATTAAATCATTGACAATGTGGTTATTAATGGGAATAAATAGACTTAATCATGGAGTTAATTGCATTAATTTGAATAAATAGATTTAATTGTAGAATTAACTGAATTAAATTGGAATACTTATTTTAATTTAGTGGATTAAAAATAATTGTGAATATGTGGAAATTATTAATATGAAAATGTGATTACATGGAATATGGATAAGCTAGAATAAGGATATATGAAGAGAATCTTTTTGCTTTAATATGTTAGTAAGATTAATAAAAAAAAGGATAATGACGAAGAAATAGGTAACTTACCACCAAGCAATGTCAATGACACATAACATTATAAGAAATGTCAATGACACATAACTTATTAACATGTAATAAGGCCAATAATTGTGAATTAGGTAACGTTGATATCACCACACATAATTATGTGTTAATCCAGCTTATTAACACATAATAAAACTTGTTAAGGCCCAAAAACTATGAATTGCGTAATGTGCCATCAAATATAAATCATTAACATGTAACGAGTCAAGTGTCGACCATGTAACGAGTCAAGTGCCGACCATGAAAATCGACGTGACTTATTTTTTAGTTCAATTTGTTTAATTGGCCCATTAAGCCTTCACATTAGGGTTACAAATTTTCCAAAAGATGCATACATAAGCAAGGAATTTATAGTAATCAAAACTTTGGGGAAAGAACCTTATGAAGTTGACTTTAATTAAGATTAAGAGATTGAAATCTAGACTATCTAGTCTTCTACTATGTTAGCATTGTGGTTTATGTATGTATAGACTGTTGGCAATTTCGAATGATCTTCCTTGAATTGCAAGGCAAGTAACTTGGCGAGCAAGGCACAAGTTATTTATAGAATATATATGGATCCTAATACTTCCTAATACATGTCGGTTTAGGTTGTTAGGTTTATTTAATTGTTTATTAAATTACTTATTGTTTAGGAATTCTAGTTAGACTCAAACGTGTCTAGGTTTGGTCTATATAAACCGTGAAGGGTTTCATTATTATAATTGAGTTTTGAGTGAGTTTCTCAAGAAATGTGTTTGGTTGTTTAGCCAAATACGTGTTCCGTTCATCGGGTACCAATTCTCTAATAGCGACCATTATGGCCCAAACAGCAGCAACAGCGACGCTTCTGTCACAAATAGCAATAGCAGCAGCAAAGGATCAGTCGCTAAGCAACAGCAGCAACGAAACTGTCGCTAACAGTAGTAGCACTGTCACAAACAGCAGTAATGTAGCCGTGAATGATGTTCTGCAAACCCCGGTTAGACGGTCCACTTTCCCTTCGGTCGTACACATAAAATTTGGTGATTATGAGTTAAAGTCCAATGAAGAACTCGAAGAACTACTATCGAATGATGAGTCGGGTAGTTTTAATGAAGCGAAAATGAAGCCCGAGTGGATGAGAGCGATACGGGTCGAGATCGTTTCAATAAAACTACCCGACTCATCATTCGATGAAGAATACAATCCGGATCTGAAATTTCTAACAGCAGCAGTAGCGACCAGTCAGCAGCAGATAGCGACCATTATGGCCCAAACAGCAGCAACAGCGACGCTTCTGTCGCAAGCAGCAATAGCAGCAGCAAAGGATCAGTCGCTAATAGCAACAGCAGCAACGCAACTGTCGCTGACAGTAGTAGCACTGTCACAAACAGCAGTAATGTAGCCGTGAATGATGTTCTTCAAACCCCGGTTAGACGGTCCACTTGCCCTTCGGTCGTACACGTAAAATTTGGTGATTATGAGTTAAAGTCCAATGAAGAACTCAAAGAACTACTATCGAATGATGAGTCAGGTAGTTTTAATGAAGCGAAAATGAAGCCCGAGTGGATGAGAGCGATACGGGTCGAGATCGTTTCAATCGAGAAAAATGAAATATGGAGTTTAAAGATGTTACCAAAAGGTGTTAAACCAATCGATTTAAAGTTGGTATTTAAAGTGAAAAGGAATGCCAACAGATCGGTGAATAAACACAAGGCGTGGCTTGTGGTGAAAGGATACGTGCGCATTCCGGGATTGACTATGACGAAGTGTGTGCCCCGGTAGCACGACTCGAGAAGATATCGTTTTCAGTTGCTCTCATGCGGATTAATTTCAAGGAGACGCAACTTGTGAGATTTGCTAAAGATGGAGGACCCACCAAGTACGATTCTGAAATTGGGGGGGTGAATGTTGGCAATTTCGAATGATCTTCCTTGAATTGCAAGGCAAGTAACTTGGCGAGCAATGCACAAGTTATTTATAGAATATATATGGATCCTAATACTTCCTAATACATGTCGGTTTAGGTTGTTAGGTTTATTTAATTGTTTATTAAATTACCTATTGTTTAGGAATCCTAGTTAGACTCAAACGTGTCTAGATTTGGTCTATATAAACCGTGAAGGGTTTCATTATTGTAATTACGTTTTAAGTGAGTTTCTCAATAAAGATGTTTGGGTGTTTAGCCAAATACGTGTTCCGTTCATCGGGTACCAATTCTCTTTATAGACGTGTAGGGTGTATATATACATATACATATAGGGGCAGATTTAAAACGGAACCAAAAAAATATGGAATTAAAGAACCATGTCTTTTATACGTAAAAAAAATAACAAAAAAAATCATTTTATATGTAAAAGACACATGTTTACAATCAGTTGGTGAACAATCCTCATCGGTCCTCCAATGATGCAGCCATCGGTAATACATGTCGATGCTTCTTCAATGATTTCCACATAAGTTTACCGACGATTGGCACATTCACTGAATCAATCAGCGACGAAGACTACTGACCATTGTGGTCTTCTTTTCATCAAATGTCAAAAAGTAATTCCGTTGGTTACTAATTATTTACCGGTTGTTTTGGAAGGTGTTGGTTTGCATATTTGGTTTCCTGTTACTAAACAATACACCAAACCTGTGGGTGAAATAATAAAGCTTAAGAAATTAAATAGAGACCAAGAATGATATGATATGATTGAGATACACTTTTGTGTGACGTTAGATTTGTGGTGGAATTCAGTTTCTTCATCCATTAGCAAATGGACACTCGGCTCAGATTAGGATCACATTCACACCATCATATTCATATCATATCCACCCACCATCTCATTTCATTTTCTTTACTTTTAATTAATATGAATCAGGCATGGCATGGCATGTTGAAAGTAATATGGGCTCTACTAACTCAACCACTTGAAGTTGTGGACATAAGGAAGATAGTTGGTGCACAATCTGACCGTCACTGTAAAACTTGTCAAGCCGACTTTCATTTCCATGTCGATATCAAGTATGATATCGCCATGAGTTGAAAGAGTCTTTGATCATCACGCAAACTTTCCAATGACATAGACCACCCATCTTTTATATAAAGTATGAACTTTTATAAAAATTAACGTTATAAAAAGTGTGGCGGTCAAGACATGGACGGAAAGAATCTTCCTCAAGTGGAAATATAATTGAATCTTTAAAGAAAAATCGACCCATATAAGGAAAGCATCGTCCTATTAGGTTTAGCAACATGCTTTGCTTTTCGTTGTGTGTTCAAACATTTTCTATAAGGGCGTTTTAGAGTAGCAATGACATTTTGCCTGTTGTTTCGACGAAGCGGAGCAACAACAATCTTGAAAGACCAAAATGCTCAAGAAAAAGTTTGATTGATACACATGAACGTCCATTGGATTTGTTAACATCAAATTGAACCGCTATACATATACATGTTTGTGTGATATATTCATACAAAAATAATTAATATTACTTGTGTTCTTTCTTCTTGTGATGAAATAATACAAAAAGACTTGCCTTTCTTGAGGATTATTATGGACTACTAATGTAGGCTTTCAATTAAACAAAAATAAACTAAAGCACTTGAAGTTGTGAACATAAGGAAGACGGTTAATGCACTCTAAGTAGATTGAATGGTAAAACTTGTCAAACTGACTTTCATTTTCAAGTCGATAACAAGTATGATATCGCCAGTTGAAAGAGTTTCTGATGATTATACAAAATAATGCAACTTCTTAATGGCATAGACGACCGACCCATCTTTTATATAAATTCTAAACTTTTTATAAAAATTAACATTATACAAGACGTGGCAGGGAAGACATGGACGGAAAGAATCTTCCTCGAAATGGAAATATAATCAAATCTTTAACGGAAAAACGACCCATATAAGGAAAGTGTCGTCCTATTAGGCTTAGCAACATGTTTCCTTTTCGTTGTGTTCAAACATTAACTGTATAGTCAAAATCACCAACTTTCCTGTAAGGGCGTTTTAGAGTAGCCATGACATTTGTCTGTTGTTTCAAAGAAGCGAAACGACACTAATCCTGAAAGACCAAAATGCTCTAGAAAATGTTTGATTGATGCACATGTGCACCCAGTGGATTTGTTAACATCAATCCGAACCACTATGCGTATACATGTTTGTGTGATATAATGATACACAAAAAAGTATCATAAATTAAAAGTTTTTTATTTCATCGAAACGGAAGGCAAGCGGGCAGCAAGCTGCGCTGCTACCCCCCTTTTGAATACGTGTTTGTGTGATATAATGATACACAAACAATTGGTATAAAAATTGAAAATAAGATCTTACATGCTTTATACCAATCAAAACCAATATTAAATGGGAATGTTAGTGCCCCACTTTTATGTATTGGCCCATAGTGATTACAATAAGGCATCAAATCTTCAATCATAGCAAAATAACCCAAAGGATGCAATGGTCTTTTAATTGTTAGTCACAATAACAAAAAGCCTGTGACGATTGTTAGATAAATGGGTACAAATATTCAAATGCAAGTTTTGAATAACTAGAAACAGCCATATTGGTCATTAAAACATCTAGAATTAGCTAAACAACCGAGCTGACAACCTCTTATATCCTAGGAGACTGAGTAGTGCTGATGCTAGAACAACTGCTTACCTTAGAAGACCTGTAATGCTTCACCAGAGGGACTAAGGATTGAACAACATCCGCCATTAATGGCCTGTAATCTGCTTCTGACTGAACACACATTGCTGCGATTGCTGCCACCTGGACAATTTCCTTCATTGAATATTGACCTTCTAATGTGGGGTCCATAATCTCAATAACTTTATCTCTATCTGTCAAACGAGGCAGAGCCTGTTCAACAAGTCTAACACGACTTAGAGCTCCATATGGAAACAGGTCAGATAAAAACGGGTTGAAGTCACTACGGGTGTAAACAAAACCGAAATAACTTAACCCAAACCGGAATAACTGACATATAACTAAAAACTTAAAACAAAAAGAACCGAAGCGAACCAAATGTGTAATAATCAATGGTATAATTACAAGAACCAAAACAAACCAAATGTGTAATTTATAAGAAAGTAATGAACGGTGTAGCCCAAATATTTTAGGTCCTAATGTGTAATAATCAATTAATTACTACATATAATATATTTAGATCCAAAAGTTATGAATAATTTATTAAATTATTTTAGAAATTAATAAAAGGTGCAGCAAAAAAGTTTTGCATCCAAATGTATAATATTTAATTAATTAATTAATAGCTAACAAAAAGGTTTAGCCTCAAAGTTTCATACACAAATTTATTATTTGGCCAATTTTTCCCCAAAAATTTCAAGTCCAAATGGTAAAACAAAAAAAGGAAACAAAACCCAATGTAAAAACCAAAAAAAAAAAACTTGGATTGAACGATTTTCAAAAACCCAAAAACCGATTTTGGTTCGGTTTGAGCCCAAAACGGACCCAAACTGACCCATGCAGTAATGCACACCCCTAAAAGTCGCCTAAACTCAATTTTGATCAAAGATTTTGATAATAAATGCAAGCACATTGTTTTTGTAATAATAATTAATGCATTATTTGTTTAAAAAAGACAAATAACATGTAGTAAAAATGACAAAGGCATGTAGACCACTAGCTTGGTCTAGCGGCAAGATGTGTGGCTTGCAGCCAAATGGTTGTGGGTTCTAGTCTCACTATAGACATGGGATAAAAAAGGTGAAAAATAAAACCTTTAGCTGTTCAAAAAAAAATATAGTAAAAATGGCATTTTTATATGCAGAAATGAATTAAGGAGCGCACCCAAGATACAAGAACCACTTCTCCAGGGGGCCTTTTCATATCAACAGGAACTCTACCCGTGAGCAGCTCGAGAAGAACAACACCATAACTATACACGTCTGATTTTGTAGTCAGGTGGCCAGTGAGAGCATACCTTCAACAACAAGTAACGAACATATTTAAGATTAGGATCAAGGGTAGTGATTTAAAGAAAACTGCTATGATGGTTTGATGTGTTAGTTCTTACTCGGGTGCAACATATCCTTGGGTGCCTAATACTCGAGTGGAGACATGACCACCGGCTCTGTATGACCCGAGCTTGGCTAACCCGATATCAGAAACTTTGGCACGAAAATCGTTGTCCAGAAGAATGTTGCTGCTTTTAAAATCTCTGTGAATGACTGGAGGTGTAACATGTTCATGGAGGTATTCTAAACCTTTGGCTGCTTCTAAAGCTATTCTTAACCGTATTTCCCACTCAAGTTTTGAAGGAATCGCATTAGAACCTGAGTTTATGAAGTTAAAAACCATCATCATCACCAGGGAAACAGCTAGCGTTCAATGCTTTGAAACAAAAGTTAACTAACAAGCTACTATTTTATCAATATGTTAGGGGTTGTTCAATCCTGAAACTCAGACGATAATACTGAAAAAGGATTGAAATATAATTCCATGAGCCAATAACAGCCAATGGTCCAAATCATCATAATAAATAACTTAACATTAATTAGACCAATAATATAAAACTAAGAGTTTTGCTTGTTCTTTAATTAGCAATAACAAATTAACAATGAATATGATACGGTCCCATATCTTGGTCAAATCAGTTATTAAAAGAGGGGATATCGGGTTAATGAGTAGCTGAAATTTAGGACCGGTTATTATTCTATTAATAAAGGGTAGCTAAAGTTTAGGACAAGTTACTAGTCTACTAGTGCTTATTTATATCTTTTGTTATAGTGAGGAAGGTGTGAATGTTCATTATTATCAAAATATTAGGTTTTCTTTAACCTTGTATCGGAGACTTCCCAACTCGAATCGGGTTATTATGTTCCAGTAATTGAATCGTTTGTTTTGAGTCCAGATTCTAGACTCTATCAGAATACTTGTTGATGTGACTTGTGAGTTTACCTAAAATTAAAAAAGTAATAACATGGGAAATGATGAGACAACGGCCAGTCATCATTTACTAGTTTTCAAGTTCACTTTCGGGTATACTTTATTTTCAGTTACTTCGCTTTACTCAAACTTTCCCTTGTGAAAACAAAAGGACCAGAAAAAGGTAACTGATGTACAGATAAACAGTAACTAAGCTGAATAATTTTCAGATTGCAGATTGAAGTGCCTATCTATGCAGTCGATATCGCCGATATATCATTGATATATCGGTTATCGGTCCCTTGGTTAAATATCAGTCAAAATATCGGTTAGAATATCGGTACCAATAATATCAGCGATATTGACCAATATTGGACTGATATTTGACCGATATATCACCGATATTCCCGACATCAAAGTTTAAGTCTTAATTATCAACTTTTAGTGTTCAATGCTAGTGTTTTAAGTCTTAATCAATTCTTACTTGCTATAATTGTTAGTATTTTGCAAGGTGCAAAAGGTTAATTTGTTAATGGTAGGAGACTACACTGAATAATTAGTGTTAAATTGCTATATATATAGGGGATGGATCATGCGAGAAGTTAAGTTACAACGAGAAGTGCGAGAAGTCAATCTGGACCATCCATTTAATTTTCAATCTTACATAATTAAAAATATATGAAAAGGATATTAAAGTAATATAAATTTATTCTCTCTCCAATTAATATATATAATTAAACCATATGAGTTACATTTCTAATTAATATAATCAAAATAACTAAAATAATTAAAAAAAACAATAAATTCATAACCCTTCAAATGTTTCCTACATATCTTTAATATTTTTCATACATGTCTTAATTTTTTTCTTACTCATTTTAAATTATCTTCATACGTATGTTTTTCGTCCTACACATCTTATGTTTCCTACGCATATTTAATTTATTCATACGCATCTTTAATTTCTTCCTACACATCTTTAATTTTTTCATACACATATTAATTTTTTTCCCTACACATCTTTAATTTTCTCATGCACAACATATTTTTTTTCCTACACATCTACATTTGTCGTACACTTTTTTTTTTCTTCCTACACATCTTCAATTTTTTCCTACGCATATTTAATTTCTTTCTACACATATTTAATTTTCTCATACACATCTTAATTTTTTTCCTATACATCTTTAATTTTCTTATGCACAACATATTTTTTTTCCTACACATCTACATTCGTCGTACACTTTTTTTTTCTTCCTACACATCTTTAATTTTCTCATACACATCTTATTTTTTTTCCTACATATTTTCAATTTATTCGTACATATATTTTTTTTCCATCTTACACATCTTCAAACTCTTTTTATTTTTTTTTACAAAGGGGTAATCAAAGATGAAGATACTATTTTGCTTAAATCTTATAAATTAAAAACTGTTTATTGATGAAAAAAGAACAAAATTAAATCTTACACTAACATATAATGAAATAAATAAATTGTAACTTAGAAATCATAAATTAGTGATATTTATGCTTTGAGCTTTTATTTAGGGATAGATAAAATAAATTAAATGATGAATTATTTTATTCTACCTAAACTACCCTTTTCTTATTTATTTTATTGTCCTTCAAATTTTATTAATTATAATAAATGCAATAATGTTTCAACCATTGATTAATAATCTAATAGTTGAGATCACTTCTCGCACTTCTCGCTATAAGAATCACTTCTGAAATGAACCTAATCCTATATATATATAGGGGATGGATCATGTGAGAAGTTAAGTTACAGCGAGAAGTGCGAGAAGTCATTCTGGACCACCCATTTAATTTTCAATCTTACATAATTAAAAATATATGAAAAGGATATTAAAGTAATATAAATTTATTCTCTCTCCAATTAATATATATAATTAAACCATATGAGTTACATTTCTAATTAATATAATCAAAGTAACTAAAATAATTAAAAAATCAATAAATTCATAAAACAATAAATTTATGTATAATTTTTTACCCAATATTTTGAGTTCATCCTACAGAACTATAACTTTTTCTTACACCCCTTCAAATGTTTCCTACATATCTTTAATATTTTTCATACATGTCTTAATTTTTTTCCTACTCATTTTCAATTATCTTCATACGTATGTTTTTCGTCCTACACATCTTCTTATGTTTCCTATGCATATTTAATTTATTCATATGCATCTTTAATTTCTTCCTACACATCTTTAATTTTCTCATACACATATTAATTTTTTTCCCTACACATCTTTAATTTTCTCATGCACAACATATTTTTTTTCCTACACATCTACATTCGTCGTACACTTTTTTTTCTTCCTACACATCTTCAATTTTTTCCTACGCATATTTAATTTCTTCCTACACAGCATCAAATTTTTCCTACACACCTTTAATTTTCTCATACACATCTTAATTTTTTCCCTACACATCTTTAATTTTCTCATGCACAACATATTTTTTTTCCTACACATCTACATTCGCCGTACACTTTTTTTTTCTTCCTACACATCTTTAATTTTTTCCTACGCATATTTAATTTCTTCTTACACAGCTTCAAATTTTTCCTACACATCTTTAATTTTCTCATACACATCTTAATTTTTTTCCTTACACATCTTTAATTTTCTCATACACATCTTATTTTTTTTCCTACACATTTTCAATTTATTCGTACATATTTTTTTTTCCATCTTACACATCTTCAAACTATTTTTATTTTTTTTACGAAGGAGTAATCAAAGATAAAGATACTATTTTGCTTAAATCTTATAAATTAAAAATTGTTTATTGAAGAAAAAAGAACAAAATTAAATCTTACACTAACATGTAATGAAATAAATAAATTGTAACTTACAAATCATAAATTAGTGATATTTATGTTTTGAGCTTTTATTTAGGGATAGATAAAATAAATTAAATGATGAATTATTTTATTCTACATAAACTACCCTTTTTTTAATTTATTTTAATGTCTTTCAAATTTTATTAATTACAATAAATGCAATAATGTTTCAATCATTGATTAATAATCTAATGGTTGAGATCACTTCTCGCAATTCTCGCTATAAGAATCACTTCTGAAATGAACCTAATCCTATATATATATATATATATATATATATATGAAATTTACATGATATTAAAATTACCGATATCCCAACGATATCTCAATGCAATAACCAATATCTCAGATATTAGCCCTTAACTGATATCCGATATTTTTCCGCATTTACTGCTTAGGTGCCTGTATCTAAACGACACTTAACACCAAATTAATGAAATTGAACAAATTATGCCCGGGTGCACTAGTCCTAACATCAAGCTATGAGAACTTTTATGCAATGAATCTTTATGTTAAATTGTTAATCTTACTCAAACCACTCACTATAACATATAACATCACCTCATCGCTATATATTTGTTAGCAACTTCATTTACTTTATTTGACCAAAAAAGTGCATGAAAAAACTCATGACCTTATCTTTCCTATCTTAGTGCTCTTCGGTCAACAACTTTAAGCAGAGAATATTTGGTGAAAAGAAAATACTGTTTCATAATTCATTTATTCCAATCTTCCAAATAAAGTTTCAACCATACAACAGTACATTCAGGACCTTTAGAATTCTGTAACCAAAGCTTGTGAATGTACATCCTAAATTAGCTATTCAGCCAAAGAATGAGAAACTAGTACTGGTCATATTAGCATCCACTTACGAATGTTAATGCATAAAAAAAGACTAACAGGAAAGCAACTACATACCTCTGATTGGGTACAAATGTTCTTGGAGACCACCATTAACCATAAAGTCATACACCAGTACCCTGTGGTGACTCTCTGAGCAGTAACCAATCAAAGCAAGTAAATGCGGTGAACGCAACCTACTCAGCATTTCCACCTGGACAATTAACAAAACAAACAAAACACTTCCTTTCAAGTTCTCATTTTGCACAACTAAACTTATTTGATTAGAAAGATTAAATATAAAAAACTGCATATTACAGTTAGAGGACAACAGAAAGCATACCTCAACTCCAAACTCCTCTTCCCCTTGCTTTCCAGCCTGATCCATGAGTTTCACGGCTACCTTTCTCCCATCTTGAAGCACACCGTGGTAAACGAACCCGAAGCCACCCTGCCCAATCACATTGGACTTTCCAAACCCAGCAGTTGCAGAAAGCAGCTGCTTGAATGTGAAGATTTGAAGTCCTTTCTCGGTAACAATTTGAGTATTTGCTTGATTGTTCCCTTTCTCATCAGAACCAATTCCTCCTAAACAGTAACAACAAACAAATTACTTTTATAGGTAAATAACAACCTCTAATTATAGTGTTCACCAATATCATATCACTAGAGAGGTGTCTTCAGCCCGCGCAATACAATTAGTTAATTAGTTTAAGGGGCAAAATAGTCTTTTATGCATGATCGCCTCGTATCTTTTGGTTATTTAAAGAATACGTACACTTTTGCCACATCATCTTTACCTATATATTTCTTTTAATTTCATTCTTAAACCAACTTCCCTTGTAATATAAGCGGCCATAACTTTTTTGTATGTTAATATTTTTTTTTAAAGTACACCATTAAAGCGAGCATTTTATTATCTTTAATTTGAGTATGATATTGCTATAGCTTTTTCTTCATAATTCAAAGAAAAAGGTAACTTTGTAGAATAGTAACCAGGTTTTAAAAGTGTTCCAATTAAGTCACTCAACTTTCATATTTTATTTAAACTATAGGTTTTAACATCATTATTATTATTATTATTTTGTTTCAATGAGGAAATCTTCTTATCTTTTTTTAATGTTGATGCGGAGTGATGACGTGGACTTTATATTTTATTTTTAATATAATTAACATTTTTTTTTCAAAATATAACTACATATATTGCAAATCCAGACCCGTGTCTTTTCCTTCATTGACACACAAAAAATTCAATGAGGCTCTATTTGAAGATTTAGTAACTTGATTTGGGCAAAAACTGCATGGATAACCTAATTAAAACACTTTTGAAACTTGGTTAGTGTTGTGTGAGATTTTCCAAAAAATAAAAATAAAAAAAAACATGTCGTGTGATTAGTGATTACTAATGTTTGTGTTCCTCGCACAGTAAGCTCAAGATGGTGTTGTTTTAGGTTAAAGATCTGTAACATACAAGCATGTAAACAGCAGATAGATAGATCTAGAATGAAAATAAATAGGAGTATACCTTTGTGGGTTTTAATGAAATTGGAGAGTTTGTTGCGTAAATAGCAGTAGTAGCTGAAGGCGAGTAGCAACAGAGCAACAGTAACAGAGGCAAAGGCCATGATTATGAAGAGTGCCGTTCTATCTCGAGTCTTGTAGCCGTTCGGTGGTGGATCCATGGGAGAAATCTGAAGCCCTAAAAGTGAATGTTAATAATAATATTGGGGGGAAATGGGGAAGTGGCAAAGGACAAGAAGAAGAAGGCATCTCATCATGAATGAATGAATGAATAAGTCAGTCAGTCTCCGGTGGCTCTGACGGAGCAGCTGCGTCGTGTTGTGGTGTGTACCGGCGCGGGAAACACAAAAGATCCTCACCATATTTTGACTGAAAAACACCTTTGATTTGAAAGAAAAGACAAATAATAATAATAATAATAATAGTATATGGTTCAGTTGTTCTACAAAGGAGTGTCAAGTGGGGACCAAAGGTAAAAAAGTATAAAAGTAATACTACATATTTTCTCTCTGCGCATTCAAGTCAAATGTCAATTCTTTCATCATTTTAAAACGTCCATAACTTTTACATGTAACATTATTTTTTTAAAAAAATCCCACCATAATAACAAGTGTTTTTTTATCTTTAATATGAGTATCACTTTGTTATATAAAAATTTTAAAAAAAATTACGTCATTGTGTCTTTTTATCATTGTGTCTTTTCATCGTTGTGTCTTTCTGTTTGTTATTGTGTTTTTTTCGTCATTGTGTATTTCAAATCATCATTGTGTGTTTTTTAAATGCTAATAATATAGTTGTGTAATAATAATACGTAAACATAATGATAAAATAACAACAAATTATCTAATACATAAAACACAATGATGAATACATATTACACAATTACATGAACGTAATACACAATGATGAATACATATAACACAATAAACCAGAAACGTAAAACACAATGGTGAATACGTATAGCACAATAACCTGAAACGTAAAACCCAATGGAAACTACATATTAAACAATGACATGAACGTAATACATAATGAGTAAAACACAATGATAAGTAGTAAGACAAATGATGAACACAAAGACACAATGATGTAATATTTGTTTTAATTGTTATCTTTAATATGAGTATCAATTGATAACACAATTACCAAAATCTATAACACAATGCATAGAAAAACCCAATTAAAAATCATAATGAACAATCAATAACACAATATAAAAAACCCACTAATTATATATATATATATATATATAACCATATGGTACTCATATTAAAGATAAAAAACGCTTTTTATTATGGGAAATTTTTTTAAAAAATAATGCTGCATGAAAAAGTTATGTACGTTTTAAAATGGTGAGGGAATTGACATGTGCCTTGCATATGGAAAGAGAAAGTAAACAAAAGTGGGTTATTACCTTTATGCCCTTTTCATCAATTTATTTTCTTAAATTAATCTCCACCATTCAAATCTAAGATCAATGGATTCGATTCCTTCTCAGCCTTCTCATTTTTGTTGTCCTTTATATTTTAACTTTACCCTATTAGTATTATAGTATAATGATAAATTTATATAAAATATTATATTTTTGTACGAAATATATAAAAGTTTAAAATTTTAATGAGGTGCTGGCAACCTCCATCGAGACAACTAGGTTTGACTATTCAACGCACTAAATCCTGAGGGTGAACCCTCGGTGGCTCAAATAACAACAATTAAAATACTCTTTGTCAAGAAGAGACTTAACCATTGTGATGGTTCCCCTGACTTTAAAAATGGAAGATTTGTCATTTCCGTTGCACGTTTTCATAACATGATTTGAGTATTTGTTTTCGTGTCTCTTTGGATTAACCAATTGAATTTCAAGGATATTATCAAAATGTTTCAATTTTTCATTCATCTTTACACATTATGTTTTACTTTTTTTCCTAGTTTAATCATGTATTGTCGTGTATAGTGGACCCACTAAGAATGGGGTTAGATCAAGAATATATATTAGAATGTGTGTTGTTGCTGAAGTCGGGCTTCGAATTCATCCAATAATATTGTGTCATGCAGTGCTGACTGGACACTAGCTGAAGCCGTCTGGGCCTGTTGTGGTTCAGACGAACGGTGGTTTCGGCGAATTTTATGATTTTTTTTAATTTAAAACAACAATACGCATTAAAAGATAATTATTATAATAAAGATAAAAATTATATAAATAAAAAAAAGATAATAATAACATTAGTTTTAATATATTAGTATAATTAATATAAAACTTAATACAATACAAGATTTTTAATAATATAAAAACACCCCATCCTTTAAAATACCCCAATTTTACCAAACACCCCATCTTCTCCACCAAACACCCTCATCTTCTCCATAGTCTTTTCCATCGGCCACTTTCCTTCTTCATCTTCACTATATTTCTTCCAACAAACAAGCCACCATGTTCTTTCTTCCTCTTCACCAATTTAAAAAAAAAAGGCTTCACCAGCCGCGACTAGGGTCACCCCGGCTCGAAAAAGCTCTGTCGCGCCGGCCACTCGTGGTACCTGTTTTGTAAATATATCAAAGTTTAAGGTTGTAAGCAGAAGACTTGATTTAAAATATTATTATATTCAAAAGACGGGATTTTAAAACACCCGTTGATTTGTACAAAAGTGTTTGGATAACAAAACCATGATTTGCATTATTTTAATAATAAAACATCCATTGAGCCATCAGATCGTCTAACGACTATCCATCATCTCCAAACACCCACTCTCCATTACCTGTAAAACAGTTATAAAAATACGTCAGCAACACATGCTGGTGAACAAGCTGACACAAAATATTTTAATACTTAGTTATCCCCTCGGATATCTTATGACCCGGCCCATCGTGGCTTAGGAAATAACCAAGCCAAATTTACCATTATAAACATCCAGTTCTACTTGAAACCACTCAGCGATACCGCAGCATCGAGGATTTAACAACTACCAATATACACGAGATAATCCCCTCTCGGACATTACTTAGGTCCGGCCCAATGTGGCGGAGGCATTAGCAAGTGTGGTGCGGTGTGCCCACCGTCTATCCACATATGTAAGGATCCAAACAAATGTATACAATAGCCTGAGGGCTAGCGATTAACTTTGTTTATAAAGTTTTAGGGATATTTAATTCCATGCAAACATTCAAGACTTGTTTTATAAACGTTATAAAAGTTGGACATATTCACCTTTCTTCTTGTTTGGTGTTTCTCACCGATTTGTCTTGTTACCTCGGACCTATAGTACGAGAATAACGTTTTATAAGTACTAGATCAACGATCTAGCTTCAGACCTTTAGTCCGTTTGCATAACCTTTACCTTGACATTTATTTCTTTTATAAAATATAAGGACCTCCAGTCCTTTCTTTTGTTAATCATTTATAAAATACGTTTCTTTCTCATGAATAAATGTATATTTCAAGTTTCTTCTAATATAAGAAATATAATCTTTATATATAATAGAGAAATAATATTTTATCTATAATCTCGAATTATGAAATCTATTTTCACTTTATTATATAATCAAGGTATGGGTTATATCCCCGACTAGGGTCTAAGCCATTTATGATATAATAATCGGACAGAACACCTATCTTGTATGGCTCGTTATAAGCAATGTCTAAGCTTTACTTGGGCGGTAATTCTACTTGGCGATGGAAAGTCGAGAGAGCAACTAGGTGGAGTTGTAGGTCTTCTAGATGGATCTCAAGACTTGACTCGGATCAATCCGTGTTGTTGGTTGGCGGAAATCACCAACGACACTCGGATCTCGGATCTTAGTTTTGTTTAGTTTATTTTCTAGAAAGTAAGAAGAAAAAGAAAGAAGTTAGAGAGAGAAACTTCTTTTATTTCCAAAGTGAGTGTTGTGTTGTGTTGTGAAAGAGTTGGAGTGTTGGAGAAATGGGTTAAGTGGCCCTTATATAGGGTCCCCGTTTCTCCAAACTTTACATAATAAACTTACAAAATAAGCGTACCGAGTACATACTACACCGACTAAAAGCAAAATAAAATGATATATATAATTCTAAAAACAATATATAATATTGGCCCTACAGGAGTTCTAGCACGCACTTCTAGACCATAATCGTGGGGATATCGACATGTCGGAGTTGTGGCACGATTATCGAGGTTGTGTGTGAGTTGGAATGTGTGGGATGGATGAGAAATCCCCCATGGCCGTCCTATTTATAGGCAAAAGCTGCATCTTCGCGTCGCGCGAAGATGCGGTAGGCTTGGTGAGTCGCCATGTAGGCTTGCCACGTGTCGATCGTCGGTAACTCGCAACTTCTCGTGCAAAGATGCAAGACTCAAAGTCTTCGCGCCGCGCGAAGATGCAAAATTTCAAATCTTCCATTTTTAGTCCCTGATCTTTTGGTAACTCGCCATATCTTGATCTCGTTCCACATCCAAAAATACTAATGCGGCTCGCGTCAATGTCAGCGTGCGAAGTGCAAAGTGCGCCATCAAAGCGCTCCTCGCCCTTCACTCGAGCCCGTGCCTAGGACTAGGGAGAGCGGTTGGCCATATAAGAACTTTATCATGGAAGGTTCCCTCCTTATAAAATGCTTTCTTTTTCTTCATTTCTCCTATGTGGGATGGAGTTTTCCTTTCCTATTTTCTTAACATAAGCTACTTTTATTTCTTTGTCTTATTTTACCCATTATTTATACCATAAATATTTTTGATCCCTCATCTTTATTATTTGTCAAAATTGGACCATATTTTTCGTGATGTTACACCACAATGCATAATCTTATGTATACTATCAAAATTTGATTGCCTCCGGACCTTTACACCTATAAATAATTGGTGAAGAATAAAAGTAAAGTTGACACATAATTAAGAGATTATGGTTCGCACCCCATTTAGAATTATTTTTTTACAATTCTATAAGGTGCAATCCTCTCAGGTTAATAATCATCAAAGTTGACATATAATCGAGTAGTTAACCATGCTTTAATAAGCATTTGGATCCAGCCACGGGTATACCATTACCTCCTACTTCTAGAAGGAAAGAAAATGAACATAGAAACCATGTGACTTTTTTTTTGTAAAGGCATGTGACTTTCTATAACGACAAAAAAACACGTATTTATAAATTGTTAATTGTCAGCTTTTCTCCGACAAAAACCATGAACATCAATGTTCCCAAAACACAAAATAAATATATAAATACTTTGTTTTTCTTCCCCAACCTTTCATTTAAAACACCAACATGCATAGTTAGTACAACAATGTTCATATATTTTTAAGTTCTTTTGTATAACTGGATGCCTACAAAATAATAAGTACCTGAACAATAGATGCATCAGCACATCACATACCCAATCTTACTCAACTAAATAACTAGTTTCAAAGATAAACTCCGGGCGCGTTTGTTTCACAGACTTTTTTTAAAGGATTTAAAATTGTAATTGGAATTGATATTGAAATTGGAATGTTTGAGAATCTCAATCATGTGTTTGGTTGGTTAATATGTATTGGAATTGGAATCTTCTTCATTCTCGTTTTTTTTTTTTGAAGAACGAGGGCGTTAATAAAAACCCCTCCAAAAAAACTCAAAAAAAATAATAAAAAAATCATAACGCATAATATAAATCAAAAACGAAAAATGTAAAAAACTAAAACGTTTCCGCCTTTACCCTCGTTCTTCAAAAAAAACAAAAAACAAAAACGACCCGAAACCCATTTGACCCGTTCCGACCCATGACCTGTTTCGACCCAACCCAACTCATTTGCCACCCCTAGTACTGATTAGGGTTAATAAAACAATCATTTATTTTCCATAACAATCCTTATAAAATAGGTGGGATTTTAAAATCCCATGAAATGTGGGATTTGATGGGATTTAGTTTCCATTCCCATTCTTTCATTTAATGAAACGAACATATCAATTCATGGGATTTAAAATCTCATTCCTTGGAATTCCTTCCAAATCCTTGAAACAAACGGACCTCAGAGAATTCTTGTAAACTCAATTCGGCAATTCGCATATAAAAATCTCAACACCTATATATATTTCTCTACTGAATGTTTGATTTTACAAAAACAGAAAAAGGAAAAGTGTTGTCCTATAGATCAAATGTAACTAGAGTCGCCTAAAAGTAAGTCAAGCATATCAGCAGGAGTTAAAAAGGTCGTTCCACCAAGAATAACTTCTATATCCGCTCTCCCGCTTTCAGATAACGCCTCGTGAGCTTCCAGTACCTACAACACACAACAGGGTTACATACTTGCATCATCATATACAGAAGAAAAAAAATCAAATAAATAAATAATAAGAACCTCAATGCCATTCATGCCTCCCACAACAAACACTAGGATAACATTTTGATCAGAGAGACTCGGTTTTACCTGCCCATTTTGACAAACAATACTCAGTATTTAAATAATTAAATTAAATATAGCATAAAGTATGTCATTTACATACCTGTCCCAACCCAAATCTTCCAAACCCGCTTTTGAAAAGGCGACCGACGGTAGACGAATGATATTCCAAACCAGGTACATCATATTTGTTCAATATTCTTGTTAAAAGTTTGTACAGCAGCCCCTTTCTAGAATACGGGTCATCACCACCGATACTGCTTTCCAAGCTCGATACCAATTCTCTAATTCCCTTATTACCCTTTAAGCTTGTTAACTTATGAAGATACTTAAAAAGATTATCGACCCGATCCCTTAACTCAAGTTTCAACTGCATGTCACTGTAGACATTCTCATTACTTGTATCCTTGTCAGCATCCTCTTCTTCTTCACCCCAATTTCCCCACTGATCGTCATCACTTTCTACAGCCTTCGAGGGTATTTCCGTCGTTTCACCGCTGTCTTTTTGCTTTTTCAGGTTAGCTTCAAGGTCATTAAACAAACCATTGAGAAACTTATACTTCGCTAGCTTTGGATTTTCAAGAATCGCATCCACAATAGCTTCTTTAAGGAAATGTTCCTCTTGCCAAGAAAACGGGCCGGTTGAACCTGAAGTCGGGAAATTCTCTCCCGCCAAAATATATCCTGTTACCGTTAACAGAAATGCGTCTTCAACTGAAAACAGCCCCTGTGATGCCGACTCGGATTCTCCAAAACAGCTTTTGTTGATGATGTCACACATTTGTGAAGAAAGGTCTTGACTTGTGTCCCCAGCGCTTATGTTTAGTATCTTCTCAGCACTCACGAATGAATCCCATTTGGCGCGATGTGTTTCACTCATGGCGTATGACGTGGCAGCTGCCAGCTGTATAATCCCTTTGTTTCTCATAAAGCATGATTGAGTTTTACAAAGGGCTTTAATCATAACCTGTAAATCTGCTTTTGGATTCACAGAGATCTTTTCTTTACGAAGGGCTTCTAAAAGCAACTTCTTGAGTAATACGGTACTGTCTTTTGTTCTTCTATCTAAAGTAGATTCAAGATACGGGGTCCCGTTAAAGCTTTCTGTCGAGACTAAAAACCCGTTAAGCAGCTCACATTCTGAAAAATCTTCACCGACGCTAACTAATGAGTTTATTTGTGTCCCCGAATTATAAGAACTCCACCCGTGTAGAAAAGATTCAAAAAGCTGAAGATTTGTCTTTGGTGGGATTTCTTGAACAACATCTGCTAGTGGTATTTGAACATCGAGAGGGGCACGCGGTATGTTTGGTTGGTTTTGTGACCCCTTTGCTGCTGTGCGGGTCCCACGTGGGACAGATGAAAAGATTCGGTCAACAAGAGAATCTCCATGAGAACAAGCGGTAAGAAGGTCAACTGTTCGGTCAATAAGCAATAACCCTGCAGATCGTTTTCGCCGACCAACGTCGTAAAGACTGGACATATCTGTGATTAGCTTCCCAATGGCTCTTGACATGTCACCAAGCGAAAATATTTCAAGTTTTAAGTCCATCTACAAATATTAGAAAATAGAAACAAACATCAAGAAAGATTAATGCGTACAAGAGTGTAGGGGCATAAACGAGTTGAGCTGTTTGTGAGCTGCTCAAGATCGACTTGCTAAAAGCTCAAAGCAAGCTCAAGCCCGAGATGGATGCTAAATTTGTAGCTGATTTTATAAACGAGCTCAAGCCCGAGTTTCACATAACGAGCTTGATTAGACTCATGAGCCTAAATGAGTACATTTATCTATAAATATAACATTTTATATTATATAACAAATATGTAGATATACAATTACATAATACTATAGAGACGCATTCTTTTTAGAACCAGTTTTATGTTGAGAACCGCAAAAAGCACTTGCACATTGTGCATTCATGATGTGATGACTTAGTGGGTAGGCGGTTATGTAACCGTCTTCTGTATAACACTTAAAGCAAGAGGTACAAGTGCATTATGCAGTTCTTGCAGTTCGCAACATATTCTTGGTTCTGATTTTAACACTCCCCTATTACTATATACAAAGTTATAATAAACATCCAAATAATATATATTTCTTTGTATAATATAAAATTTATAATTATAATATAAAGAACGTAACTATATAAATGTATAAATAAACTAATTAAATATTAAAAGTTAATAAACAGCTGAGTCCTAGTTGAGCTCCAGATTAAAAAAAATACCAACAAGCCAATCTCGAGCTTTAGACAAGAGTGCCTGAAACGGGCCGAGCGAGCTCTCGCTCTCATAAATCAAATGAGCCGAACTTGAGCTTAGACAAACTCAGGCTCAGCTCGTTTACACCCCCCCCCCCCCCTACATGCATGAATGGAATTTGGAGCAACATATAACTGAATGAAGGTATACCTTTGTTGTAAGATGATAAAGAAACTGTGATGTAAGAGCAACGCCAGGTGGCACATCCTCACCATCATGAAATGTGCCAGTACTTAACAGAGGTAAACCTGAGCTAATGGCATTCTCTTGTTCAGCTGATAAATATGCCTCAGAAACCGATCCTTCTGATGGTAACACGAAGAACTTTGGAGAAAAAGGGCAGATAATTAAAGGGAAGTGATACACATAAGCAATCATTTTCTGTCCTACATGGCCTGTTATAAAAGACGGTGATTTAGGGGTATCATCTCCTGCACGAGGGGTAAGCTGCAGCCAACCCTCCTCGTCTTCAGGAATAAGATTCCCCTTGTTATGTGCATGTGTGGTAGTTATTTTTGAATCATTTTTCTTCATGAATTCCTCATAATCTTGCACAAGTAAGGATTGATATTCGTGATAAGCATCCGGTCCCAATGGTGAACCAGGATAGGCTGAGTGGCCTGTCTGCAAAAGCAAAATGGTAGATACTCAAGTGAATATATTTGTAAAATAAATGCTGCTAAATATACCTCTGAAATAGATGTATATATAGTGCACTGGGAAACTTGTTTATGAGCTGTTAGACGCCGTAAAATGTATCGATGTGAATCACTTAGAAGACGGCAAGTGAAGAATACAACTTTTGTCTGGGCATCACTGTTTTGATTCCAACCAACCGCCTAAAAACAGAAATCAAAGAAAGTCACAAAACCATTATAAAAGGTTATTTATGCACTTTCATACTATGATATAAGCAAAAGGCAACGCAGATGCAATGAAATATCAAACATGAACTTATGATCCATATGTTTATAAGAAAAATGCATGAATTTCCTCACCGAATCAATAGTAGACACGCTCTCCAAGCTGCAAACAGCAAGTGCACCCAACTCCAACAATATCGGGAGCGCACCAAGAAACTTGAAACTTTCTGTGCATCCCGCATCCAGATAAACTACAGCATCTTTAAACTCCTCAGATAACTGAACACAAGAAACAAATCACAAAGAAGAAGTTATTAATCACTGACGATAATTACAACAGAAACCTAGTAAAATCATATCTTCTGATCATGACAAACATAATTAGAATAAAGCCTAACTAACATATTTTGTGTAATAGGCAGAAGATGAAAACTATACAAATAAGTGGAGACTCTCCCACGCTGCTACACATCAAAAGTTTCAATGGAAACAACCTTTTTCATTGTTGAAATTCCAACAAAATTAATTGCATTTAATCCACATGTTCGTGCTCCGCCAACCGCCATACGAGCATGAATAGGCTAATAAGAATCCTTAGTGCTGTGTAACATGTTTAGCCTGGTGTAGAGTTTAACAGTGATTCTAAAACAACAAAATTCTACAACCATCATAATCATTCCTTAAATTACTGCTTGATACATCTGTATCAGACTCAAAGACTTCAACTTGACAACAGCACATGAATAAAATCTATCAGCAAGAAATGAAGTATATGCCCATATCAAAATCAGCAATTGATGGGCAAAAAGAACTTACTTCTCTGATGGAATCAAGGCAGCAATTGATGACATTAACAAAAGCCATATCGAGAATCTGTACAAGAAAACAAGTAGATCAGCATAATACATAAAACCCATGAGCATACAACACTTACATGTCTTGATTGATTGAGATATGAGATGGATTAGGGCTCTAATTGCTCGTTCCGGCAAGGGCCTGTTGTGTTGATGCAGGTAGTAATTGCCCAAATCAGGGTTGTTTTTCACTTTTTCAATTTGTCAAAAATACAAAAATAACAAAACATTGTGAATGGAAAACAAAAAAATAAACTACTATTATTTTACTACTATTTTATTGGAGTTATGTCCAAGGTTGACTTCCCGACAACTATGAGTTTGTACGTGCGGGAACAGGATGGAATTCATAAACCCTTGTCCCTGTTAGATTCAAACCCGGGATTAAAGGCCTAATTTGTCCACTAGGAAGGGCATGTACCCACTAGACCAGATTCACTGGATTGCTACTTTTCTTATACGCTATGTCTGGGTCACTTCATTGTCAGCTTAATCTTTCCTCCATGGGTCATTCTTCACATTTCCATTATTTAATAATATAAAGAGCTGAAAAGGAAAAAAAAATAATTGGCTCTCCCATTTTCGCTTTTTGAAGTGAGTCGTGTGACCATGGTTAGTGGCCTCATTTCATGCGTGAAATGATGATTGGGGAGAGGGGTTCCACTGGTTTCCTTGAATGACCAAAATGGCCACATAGGACCATTCTTCATCCTTGGCTGAACCATGTCGGTTAGTCTTTTGTATAGTATATAATAATGTCATTTTTATACTTTTTTAAAATTTAATATTTATATTTTAATAATTATTTTACAACCAATGACCAGTCTGGGACGCTTAGAGTGAGGGGAGTAGAGTCGGGTGGTGTGGGACAAGGTGTCATGAGGGTGAACCGAATTAAGGTGAATGGTGATGCAAAGGTTTAACACATGACTTGGACTAGAGAGGGTGAAATCGGGACGATCATCTCGAAATCAATAAGAAAAAAAAAGGAAATGATGATGCATGATAGATACGTGGGACAAAAGGAATAGGAACAATCAGGGCCGTCTCTGAGAATGATAAAAAAAAATTTAGGCCTCGTGCAAGATAAAGTTTGGGTCTCCTCCTTTTAATATAAACTCATCAGTTATATCAAAAACCACAATACGAATACAATGGTTATGAAATAAACAAAATAAAAGTAGCGTATCAAATGATCGAACTTATTTAAACAAATTTCGAGGCTCTCCTAGCGTCTTGGTTTAAGCTGGAGAAATATCTCACATTCATCGTTATACATCAGTAGTTGATATACGTAAAGTTGGGTTACCAATAATTGCTACATCTAAACTCTTTCTTCTCTTGTTGTATAGTTATGCTTATTAATATTCAATATATTTCATCAAGGATTAACCATTAACGTCTGATTTGAGCGTTTTTTTTTTGTTAACCAATGTATCTTTGAAAAAAAAAAGAATATGCGCATGAAAATAATAAAAGATCTATGACATATAATTATGAAAAATAATAAAACCTAAAGTAAAAAATATATATTTTTTAAATCAAATCAAAATCACTTTGTTAGACACTTAACGATAAGTATTATATACAAATTTCAACATTAAAAATAAAGAAGCAATATAATCTTATGCATAAAAAAAAGAAAGAAAAGACATGCAGTAATAAATAAAAAAGAAATAATATATAGAATGTTAATTCTGGTCTTTGGGTATTGAGCCTACTAGGTTTTAAAAAAAGCGTATCTAATCTATAAAATATTAAATATAAATACTATCCTTTTTAACCATTCGTCTTCCTCATTTTCTTTTTTTTTCTTTTGCATATCGCATACTTCTGGTATACTAAATCATCAACGGCATGCCGGAAAAAACTTTTGGGGGGCCTTTGAACTTTTGGGCCTCGTGTCATTGCACAGATTGCACATCCCAAGAACCGGACCCAGGAACAATGCCCCCACTTGCTAGACCATGTGTAGTGAAGGGCCCTTTACTAATAAAAAGCATTGTCACATTACTATCAAACGTGTATAATTGTTTTACTAACAATACGATTGTTTATTTATTTATTCATTTTAATAAAAAGTGTTAAAAATGATTTGATTAACCAATAAAGGCCCTGACCCACAACCAAGCTCTCACGCCCGCGATTTTGTTGGCACTCTTGCCCCTTTGGCGCCTTTTACATTACAATGATGTTTAACGTCTTAAAAGGTTGATGTAACGCTCACTGCATGTGGTCTTACCTTGTTGTGTTGCCTCGTATTCACGTCATCTTGAAGGCCCTGAAAACTAAAAATTGATGCAATGTGTACTATATCATACTTAGACTATCTCCATCGGTGGCTTTTCTTTGGTTCAAACTAACCTAAAAACCAAGTAATCATTGGAAAGCTTGGCTTAAACCAAAAACCAAGTGTCAAGTTTGAATTTCCAAACCACCCATCGTGGGCTCAACATCACATCGTTCACTCCACATACACACACACACATATTTACATTTATAAAATATATTGAAATATTATACATAGATACATAATTTTTTATACATATTTCAAAATTTATGTATTTGTTTTTGTTTGTCTATTTTTTACGTAACGGCGGGTTTAACGGTTAAATTTTTTAACGGCTAGTTTTTTAACGATTTTATTATCTACTTTATAATGCTTAATTCGAATAAAAAAGCATTACAAGAAGTCCTAGAAAAAAAAAACTTTACAAGAAGTCATAGAAAAATGTTACAAGAAATCTTAGACATTACAAGGAGTCCTAAAAAAAAGTGTTACAAGAAGTCCTAGCAAAAAAAAAACGTTACAAGAAGTCCTACTCATCCAAATCAACGTCATTCAACCTATGTTTCGCCATTATTTTGTCACATACTTTCTTGTGAATCGCTAGTCTCTTCGGGTCCATATGCGAGCGATCCACAAAAAGTATGTTCATATCTTGATTATATATAAAGTCATCCATTTTTTGTTGATGTTGTTTTAACATCGTTGCTTTCAAACGAAACATCTCCTCAAAAGATTCGTCGGTCTCATTTGATTTTTCTTTTCTCTTTGCTGCCTTTGCCAACACCTTAGCTTTCTTGGTACCAACAGTGTCACACCCCAACCTAAGGCGGAAATGTCTGGGTGCGAACCGTTGGTTCACAGTTCACAAGGTACTATCATATAATATAAAATATGACAATATCTAATTAGTTTATTTACTTCGCATTTCAAATAAGTGCACTAGTTTCCAAGCATAACAATAATAATCCAAAACAACTAAATAATCCATAACGAAATAATAATGCAAATATTTCTTGATTTTATTGTCTAAGGTCTTTTTATGTGTTCTTCACCGTAGCTTCAAATCAACTGATAACCTGCATATGCGCAGAAAATAAACAAAGATTTGTCAACAACACATGCTTAGTGAGATGATCATCAGTTTCGACACTAATAATAATATATATGATAAATGATAAATGTTAGATGATAAATACGCAAACAAAATAATGTGAGTAATAATCAATCAAATCGTGAGCAAATAATATGTCAGTTGACCGTTGCCTTGCAAATTGGGCATTGGCTACTATGACTAGCATACAAATGTGATTGTCGGTTGACCATCATGCGAACGGGCTTTGGCTACTAAGACTAGCATATAAATGTGATTTTCGGTTGACCATCGCCATGCGAGCGGGCTTTAGCTACTAGGATGGAGTATAAATGTGATTGTCGATTGACAATCGCCATGCGCACGGGCTTTGGCTACTAAGACGGCGTATAAATGTGATTGTCGGTTGACCACCGCCATGCGAACGGGCTTTGGCTACTAAGACGGTGTATGATCATACTTACTGCGATATATTATGATGGACCTCTCCGAATGCGATAAAATAAACACTTAAACAAATAGCAATTAGCATTTAATTGAAATACACACAATATTTACGTTTGTGTATATATATGATACAAAAATATGAATTAGATACGCATATGTCCCAAAAACGTTTGAAAACAGTAAAATAAAAGGGGAATAATATCTCACCTTATTGCTTAGGCGAGTGTGCGAGAAATAAGAATAAAAACACAATTCAACGAACAAATCGTCCTTTAACCTGCTGACTGAGATAAACCGAACAGACCTGAAACTTATAAATAATAAAATATGATTAAACCGAGAACATAGCTGTCACACCCCAACCTAAGGCGGAAATGCCGGGGGGTGAGCATGATTGCTCATAGCTAGAGGTAACTATCATCCAATTAATATGACAATATCTAATGATAAATTTTATTCCATTTAAAAACACAATATCCATAAATAGCAAAGCATTCAAATATAACAACAAAATCCATAGCAATAAATATAAAAAAAATCCAAATAACTTAATGAAATTGTTCTTGATAAATATTCCTAAGGTCTCGACTAATCATCCAAAACTCCAAGTCTTCAATCAAACGATAACCTGCATATGCGTAGAAAATAGAATAGTTTTGTCAACAATACTGTTGAGTGAGCATGCCATAAGTTTTGCAATGATATATAATAATATGAAATGTAGCAAAACGTAAGTAAAGCGGTAAATATAACCAAACGAATGAGCAAATAAAGTGTCAAGCGAACCATGGCCAAGCGCATCGGGCGCCGGTTATACAAGACGGTCGTATGATCATACTATATGAGAATATGTTGGACCTCTTCGAATGCGTAAAATAACCAAGTAAGCAAATAGCAAATATATTTAGCAATTCACACACAATACAACGTTTGTTAATGTTAAGATATATATAATACGAAAATATATAGTACGCATACGCCCCCAAAACGTTTGAAAATAAGTAAAACAAGGGAATGACAAAACTCACCTTAATAATAAGCGAGTAAATGTTAATTATTAAGAATAAATAAGATTTCGTCTTATTAACACGCCAAACGATGAAAACCAACAAAACCTGAAACTTAGAGATACGAAAGTAAAAGTAAAAACGAACTTAATGCCACTGGAATCAATCCAAACGGATGAGTAGAACTTGAGTTATGTAAATTTTAATAGTTAAACGAGTCGAATCTGACCAGAATCCTAAATTCAAGTCGGAAGTCGGGAAAGCCTTAAAATTTTATTACGAGAAGCAAAGTCTTCTAGACTGAACGTTGAATCCGAACAGAAGTATGAGAAAATATAGAGTCAAAGTTGTTTACTGTTTTACCCTTTATCGGGTTTTAAAGCAATTGACCAGTCAATACCCTTCAATCTCAGAAATCGATTGAAGGTTATCGACTAGAGAACGTTTATGAACAAAAACTCAGTTTACAACTTACCCAGAAAGTGAAAGAACAAGGAGATACAACGAGTCAAAGGTCCACAAACTTGTAAAGTCAACCGGTTCTAAACGATTCTTCAACAAAACTCCAAAAACCGAGAGAATATGAGATGGGCAGAGGGTAATGACGGCTAAGAATGATACTTAGGGTTGGTATAAAGTTTTATGGCAGAGGTTTAGGTGTTGTTTATATTGGAAAAGCAAAAACGAACTAATTATGGGCTTTTTACTCGTTTAAGCAAGTGAATACAATTTTTATGACCAAATCACTGAATTAAGCATAAAGATTTGATCTTGGATGATAAGAAACAAATTTATACTTATGTTTCAGTTATAAGATGGTTTCTTGGTCCTTACTTCTCTCAAAAGTGCCTAAAATAAACGATTTTTATACCATAAACGAGTTTAGAAACGAAATCAAGTTGTATTATCCCCAGTCACCTCACCACGCCGCGCAGCGCTCCGGCCACCAGACACAAAGTGGCAAGTTTGGTCCTTATGTTTAGTTAAATGGTCATTTCTTGAACTTTTCAAGTTATAAATAGAAAATAAACAACATGTAAGCCATGGGGGACTTAAAATGAACATAAGAGAATTTAAATACTTATAAATGCAAATTCTTATTAAAGATTAGGATCCGAAATAGGTTTGTACAATGATAAAATGAAATAAACGAATACGATAAAAACCCGAAATGTTAAAATAGCCGCTGGAATCGATCCAAACGGATGTCTAGAACTCCGGTTATGAGATAATTAACGTTTAAGCGAGCTAGTACTGACCAGAATCCGAACAGCGAGTCAGAAGTCTGGTTTTGGTCAGTAGCCTTAAAATATCGAAACAAAAATAAAAGTCTTCTAGGTCGAAAGTCGGTTCCGACCAAAAGTGATGGAAATCAATTGGTCAAAGTTATTGGCCGATGTGCCCTTAAACGGGTTTGAATCGAATTGACCCGTCAATACCCCTCAATCTCATAAATTTATTGAGGGTTATTGATAAGTGAGTAATACTGAAAAATTTATCAGTTAATAACTTACCCGGATAATGCTTGAGTTTATGAGAAATCGAGGTCAAAAGTCTGAAAAGTGTCAAAGTCAAACAGCAGCTTACAATCTTCAAGTAATAAAGCAATAACGAGAGTGAAATTGAGTGTGTGATGAGCGTGACGGCTGAGAGGTAATAATTCAGTAACTTTTTAGGGGTTGGAGGTGTGTTTAGTTGAAATAATCAGTAGTCCAACTTGAAGAATAAGAAATCGACTCGCTTTGGCAACCGAATAACATATTGATGACGAAATCTGGTCGTGTAATCTTTGATGTATCGATCAAAATATAGAGAATGAACCTAGACACTATTCCATAATAGATTAAATAACTTGTTGCTCAAATTTCGTGATTTAGGGTCGTTTAGAAAAAGATTTAGCATTAAACGAAGATCGAAAACCAAATTAGCTGAAGTGGGCGAGCTTCCTGCCGCGCGAAGAGCCAAAAGCTCCTCCTTCGCACGGCGCGAAGGGGGGGGGGGGGCTTTTACCATATTTTGATTTTTGGCAGTTTTGGTCTTTGAAGTTCCAAAAATGCATTTTTAAGTCATTTTAATCGATTTTAAGAGTTTCTAAAAGCTATTTGACATAAATGAAAGTTGTAAAATTATAAACTAAATTAAAAACATTAAATTACTAATAAATTCATAATTTTATTGATACGAAAGATCCAAATTACATTCCTAAACGGGTAAACAAATACGAATACGAATACGAAAAATCTGAAATGTTACAAACACGATGAGTCGGCTCCTGATAATATTCATGGTCTTCTTCTAGGTTGACGCCATACTCTTCAATAGTTATTGGATTGCTTTTGGCATTGAGATCGAAAGGTGTTGTGTGGCCATCTGAAGCTGATGTACTGTACTCCCCTGAAACGAACATCTTTGTCCTCTTTGTATGTAAAGGTGCGGACATATTCTATTTTGGTTGGAACCTAACCACCTCCCATACATGCTCATCAGGAAATTTAGCTTTCTCAAATTGAAAATACTTTGTCTTGGCTTCATTACGGATTTGATCATCAGACCAACCACTATGATATTGGTCTTTGAGGTTGTTATACAACTCTGCAAAACGGTGCACTAGCTTCGCCATCTGATGCCGTGTGATTTTATAACACTATGTTCCTTTGGAACCAATGCTTATTTAATCCAGTATGCATAGACACGTCTTCAAAAATCATCAACCTTTAGATTATTACCTATGATTGAATCCTCATAAATGTGAACATGAGCACGAGCTAGTAGTACCTCATCATCATCGTCCTAATGAACAACTTTGGTTTTGGTTTGGTTTTGATAGCTTCGGAAGATGCCACTTTCTTTCCTTTCTTCTTTTTATCAAGTGTGGGGGTTGGGTTGTGATATAATGATATATATATATATATACATGTTTCCCTTGTACTTTTATGTAGGATTTTGTTAGTTTTTATTTAGTTTTCATTTAGAATTTGTATACTACTAAGCTTTTAATGTTTGGTAGGTTTTGGTCGTTAAAAATGGTCAAAATGAAGAAGAAACGAGAAGGAAACAAGCTTTAACGAAGAACCAGTCAAACCAGAAAGAAAACCGGTCCAACTGTCAAACGAACCGGGCCCAAATAAGCTCTCCACGTCACGTGACCAAAAAAGAGGCTTGATAGCGCGGCGCGGCCAACTCAAAATTCTTCCCACGCTGCGCGACAAAGTGGGTTGTTTCTCGTAGAGGGGCGTGACGAGGCCTAATTTCTAAAATAATCCGGGTTTTGGGCCATAATCACTATATAAACGTCATTAACCTAAACCTGGAGGATATCAGACGTTGGATAGCCGCTGTGTACGAAAATTAAGCTCAAGATCGAAGGTTTTTGAAGCAATGGAAGGCACATAATCATACGGTGAAGCGCCTATCATCCAAGACCGAAGACTACGGGTTTTATCGCCTTTAATCTTTCGTTCTTTATTATTTTCACCATGAATTCCAGCGTTCTTGTTTTATTTGATTTTAAGATGATTAGCTAAAACTTTTAAGACTGCCGAGGCTTGTGATGAACCATTGTGATGCTTGATTTTATTTGGATTTGCTTTTCGTTATAGTTTTATGAATCAGTAAACAGTTTGATATTATTCATTCGATGCATATGCGTGATTGGTTTTGTTTGATAAGTTTTATTATTTCACGGTTTCCTTGGTGATTGTTTCATATGATAGGATTCTGTTAGGTCATCTACTGCGTTTTTTTGACTAGTTTATGATTGACTTGCAATAAGATCATAGAAATAATATTATTAATCAAATAGATAAAAGTGTGCTGCTAATCTAAAAAGTTGTAAGGTGATAGGTTATTTGATATGCCTTTGTTGACTAAGATTTAGTTCTTTGTAAGGAATTCGTCTAGGTTTGATCTTTCAGCTTTGTCTATTAATGTCGAATGAATTTATTAAACTACATTTGATGTCCGCACTGTAAGGTAGGATTTTGTTTAAAGGTACTCGCTCATAATCAATTAGATAACTGTAAGTGAGTCTAATATTAAAGCTGGTGTTTTTAAGAACTTAATAGAAATCCATAGGTGTCTTCTTGAGAAGGGTCAGGGGCCCTGTTCGAGTTTTCTTTTAAGTGATTATTTTATGATCCTAGTTCTATAACAAAGCATTTTTTCGATTAATTGATAACTGAAACTTTGGGGATTCTAGCCAAGGTGGTTTTTCCATCATCATATGAATTAAGTCCATTTCTAAGTCGAGTCGTCTTAGTTTTATTAGTTAATTTTAATTAGTTTACATTTAGCTTTTTAGTAAAACCCCCCTCATAAATAATATAAATAAATAGCCGTGTCAGTCAACTGAGTCTAGTTAGCTAGTTAACGTAATTTAAAGAGTCTGTGGGTTCGATATTCGGACTTTAAACTGTACTAGAGTTGATCCGTACATTTGCCGGTTAGTAGTTTTAGTTAAGTTTAAGAGTCTAGAATTATTACTTAGTGTCTAGATTAGTGTATTTTAGTTAATAAATCATATAACCACCTTTAGCACATCAAGTTTTTGGCGCCGTTACCGAGGACTCTTAGCAATTGCGTTTATTAGCTTTTAGTAAACTTACTTGCTACATTCATACTATTTGGTTTGTGTTTGTTTTGAGTCGTAGGAGTCTAATTTTATTTTTAGTTTTAGTTTTATTTTAGTGGTTTACAGAGTCCACTCATTTGATCTTGTGTGTTTTTCAGGTTTACGCCACATCTTCGATCACAAGGACCACCACCGGGAAATCTTGGACCTGCTCCGTTGAAGTCCGAGTCCAGTCCGTCATCAGTTTCAAATTCACCACTTTCAGAGAAACAACCCGCCAATATTGATTCCACACCAAAGTCATCACCGAAAAGTTCACCTCCATCCACTCCTAGAAGTATTCCCGATAATCAAATGGCTGATTGCAACAGAACCATTTACCAACAAACGTTCCAGGGTGTCTGTAACATCCTAAAATTTTAATGTTGAATAAAGAAAGTTATGTTTAGTGATTTAGCGTTAATTATTTAATATCAGTAAGGAGCGGATCATGGACTTGGATTAATTGAGATGGGTTAAATGAGAATGGGCCTTAGGTCCATGGGATTTAAGGGATATAAATACCCCCTAAACCCAAAAATATCTTTCATTCTATCACTTTTCTAACACACTCCAAAAAAAACACACACACCACACAACTTCGCCGCTGGCGGTGGGAAGAACCGGGCAGATCCGAGGGAGAGAGAGAGAGCGATTAGTTGTGATTAACAAGTAAACGAGATCCGAACAAGCTCAAAAAGGTATGATTCTTGATCTTTGAAGTTTAAAGATCCGAGCTTTATAGCGTATATACGACCGAAAATGGTTGGGAAACGTAGTGGGTGATGTCGAACCATAACACGGGTGTTAAAATCGCCCAAAATGCTGGACAGAAATCAAAGCCGTGGCTGATCTGGGCAACTTCGCCTGCAACTGGGCAACTTCGCCTTCAAAGCGATAACTTCGCCTTCAAAGTGATAACTTCGCTTGAGGCTAAGTTCGCCTAATTGATAACTTCGCTTACGGCCAAGTTCGCCTAACTGGTAACTTCGCCTGAGGCCAAGTTCGCCTAACTGGTAACTTCGCCTAAAGCCAAGTTCGCCTGATAACTTCGCCTAGAGCTAAGTTCGCCTAAAGCCAAGTTCGCCTGATAACTTCGCCTAAAGCTAAGTTCGCTTAAGGTTTAACTTCGCCTAAAGTTAAGTTCGCTTAGAAAATAAATTAAAAACCTAATGAAAAAATGTGTTAAGACAGTTAATGGAAATAAAATTTTTCCAAGCTGACCTGGCAGCTCGACCCCAGCCAGGGGCTCTGCCCCTTGGACCCTGCTAGGGGCTGCCGCCCATAGACCCCGCTGCCAGGGGCGCTGCCCCCGGACCCCCGTTCGTTGTGGGTCATATAAAGATAGAAATACAACATGAGTAGTAGTAGTTAATTGATATGTATACTTGTTATACAGTCAGCCGTGCACAACTGAGGAAAGGGATTGCGATTAACGGTGAACGTAACCGTGTTCAGGTGAGTTTCTAGCCCCATTTATGTGTTATGTTTTCGGGGCTGTGTGCATACTCAATATGTTTGTTAATACGCTTATCCTAAGAGGTAAGTGTATGCCTTATGTGAATGATATGATATGTATGAATGATTGCTTGATGGTACGTGAACGATCTTCGGATATTGCACGTACTGTCAGGTTGTAACGCTATGTGTAAGGTAAGTATGATATGTATGCTTATGTGTATGAACGTGATAAAGTTAATAAAAGAAGGAAATGACGGTTGCATGGTTGTATGGTTACGAAAAGGGTACCGAGCCCAAATAATACTCGAGGTATGATGTATGGTTGTATGGTAACGAAGAGGGAATCGAACCCTACTAATATTCGAGAACTAGGGAACCGAACCCTACTAATATTCGAGGAAAGAGGGAAACCGAGCCCTAATAATACTCGTGGAAAGAGGGAAACCGAGCCCTAATAATACTCGTGGAAAGAGGGTACCGAGCCCTAATAATACTCGAGGAAGGAGGGTACCGAGCCCTAATAATACTCGAGGAAGGAGGGTACCGAGCCCTAATAATACTCGAGGAATGTAGGGCGTAATGCTCTTTATAACGTAAGATATGAAGGTAAGTTAATACAAAATAAAGAATGAAAGTATGAAAGAATGGAAGTATGAAAGTATGAAAGTATGAATGAAAGAATATAAGTTTATGTGTATTGTATAGTGTATGATTAACTAGAACTCACTCAGCGTAGCTGACTTTTAGTATGCACGCAGGTGAGTAGGATGAGGCGGCTTGCTTGAGGAGACACGTGGCATTGAACAAGAGTCTGGCATCTGAAGACTTATGATGTTTTAATTTTAATGCTTTAATGTTGAAAGACAAAGGATGTTTTGAGACAAGTTGTGAATTATGTAATGTTTTATGAAAGTTTTATATTCCGCGTAAATGTTTTAATTAACTCTGATATTTAGAACTGTGTTTATGAGTAAATCCAACACGAAAGTAGGACTACCGGTAACGGGGTCTTACAGTGTCATTGGAAATCACTCACCCATCATCTTTCCCGAAATCAATGACCCGAACTCATGGCATATTCCAGCCTACGTTATAACCGCTATCACTGAGCCTACGCTAAACTTGGTGGCACCTAAGCCAATAAATGTCGTACCAATAATTCTGGTGAATAATGTGAGGGTTCAGAAACAAATAATGGAATGTAAGGTTCACTATAACAAACCATAAAACAATCAAAAAGAAATAAAATAATCAAAAGGAAAAGTGAAGAAATAAAAAGGAAAAGAGAAGAAATAAAATAAGCAAAAAGAAAGAATGGAGAAAGTAAAGGAAGTAAAAATTCCATCCCACATTGGTGGAGGAAAGAAAATTGAAGGCTTCCACAATGGTATAAATAAGATTTTGAAATCTTGTCCCATATCGCTAGATTATAAAACCTGTAAGCTATTTATAAGGAAGAGAGCTCATATGATAATATTCTTATGTTCCAAATCACACCTAGCAGTCCTAGCGGAGGGTACGAAGCACCCGACACGCACGCGCATGGGCTCGGGCGAAGTGCGATGGGCGCAATGTGGCGCTTTGATGACGCACTTTGCACTTCGCATGCTCGCATCACCGCGAGCCACTTAAGGGCCGCCTTAGTATTTTTGTTCCTTCGCGCTACGCGAAGGAATGTAGTCAAGTTTCTTCACGCTACACGAAACAATAGAAGTTATCTAGAAATCTTTGTCCTTTGCGCAACGGTGACACATTGCCTGCTACATGTCGTGCCACGTGGCATAGCTAGGGCTTGCACGACAACCCTATACCTACTTCGCGCGACGCGAACCAATTGAATTGGTTTCCTTCGCGCTATGCGAAGGCTGTGGTGCTTCTCTGCCTTGGCCGCCACATAAACTATAAGATGGCAGTGCTCCTACCCCTTGGCCACCATAATATTGCCCGCCATTGAAATAATGGGATGAGGATGTTGTTGCATTACCTTTGTTATCATAAAAACTCGTTGTTGCTAGTGTTGATGACATAGGTTGTGCGGTAACCTTTTAAATGCTCGGCGATAATGTTACTGATGATTGCGCAACCCTTTCTTGGCTACCATTGGACTGCTCACCACTTAAATCAGAGGGTGATGCTGTTGTTGACGCATCATCCGTTGTGGTTATGTCATGAATGCTATATGTCTTTTTCTTCCTTTTCTTGTCATTATTATTTCCTTCCTCCGGTAGAGCCTGCCGAAGGAAAAACTTTTGAGCATGGCAGGCCACTTGTGTTGGCGTCCTTGTCATCACCACCATTCTTGAAATGCTTTTCCAGTCACCTTTTCCATATTTCTTCAGCCCATCCAAGAACCCCCTGTAAACATGAACCAAATTAATCAAGAATTACCGTATGCTATATAAAAGAAACATAAGGTGCGGTTTTGGGCTAAAACCGAACCCAAAACAAATTTTCGTTTTTTTTTTATTTTTCAGAACCGTCATTTTAAGGTTTTGGGGGTTGATTCGATTTTGCTAATCAGGTCGAAAAGGTTAACACGGGATACTGAAATTGGGCCTAATATTTTTTCTTAGAAAAAAAATATAACCATGAATGTTGAACATATGGATACTTACATCTAATCTAATCTAATCTAATCTAACTATATATTAAAGCAACATGATTTTTCCACATGGTATCATTCTAGGGTTTCCACATAGGATGCCACTTAGATGCCATGTGAGCAGTTTCCTATTTTATCATCTCTTCTTCTAAACACAATATGGAGCATGAACCCGTTTAGTTGTGTTATAACCCATGACCCGGTTTCTCTTCAAATACAACCATCTTCATATGAAGATAACACTTTGTAAAATTTTGAAAAATAAATTATTGTGTGATACAAGTCTCGAACCCAAGACCTCATGTTTCAAACTAAAGATGCTTACCAACTCAACTTAAGTAGTTACTGTGTTGGATTTCTTGACCTATAAATGATATATTATTAATTCACTTATAATTAATACCAGAAAATCATTAAACAATTAAGTTAACATCCAATTTTGTATTCAAAGAGGCTTTTAGAGATTTATGAACTATAAAATTTTGTTTATCATTATTAATATCTTATGAATCTATAACGTATGTTATCATGCATAGTACTAAATTTAACTTTTTTGTTGTTTTTAACCACCTGTGTATCACACGGGCTCTATCCTAGTTCAAAATAAAAGATAAAAAGTTGTAAATTCAATAACATTAATCGATAGCTTCAATTTTAATGGTTTTTATTTTTTTTAGTAATTTCGATTCGGTTTGGTTATATTAGTTGTTAACAAAACACAAAACCAAACCAAAACAAAACCAATATTTCGGTTTTTACTAAAGTTCAAAATCAAACTGTTGGTTTCAGTTCGTTTTTCTAGGTTTCTTGGACTATGCAAAGTGTGCATGGTGCAAAATCATTATATACTTCAAGAAGACGAAACAAAAATTACAAACAATACAATAAAAAGAGTTAACGTACTTGTGTTCTTCTATAGTCCACGGATTCCTCGCCTTCTTCCTCTCCTTTTCTCGAGGTTTAGACCTCGAATCCTCATTCACAACCGATTCGGCTTTCTTTGTCTTACTCGGGTAACTATCACCATCGGGATAACCAGGTAACTCAACCCGACCCGCCTCAATTTCAAGCAACTCGCCCACCACCGCCTTGTAGTACGCTTCCACCTCGTCCGGTTGCTTACCTGGAATCATGCCAGCAATCTCCTCCAACCCATTCGATCCGTTCGCCACCACATTTACAAACATTGAATGCTCGTGTCTCGTCCACTGGACGTTCATATTGTTGTCCTGGTCGTTGTGCATGTTGTGTTGAATTGAATTAATACCTTTTTTATATATAAAATTTATGTGCAAACCTACGAGATCTTCTCCTACGAGATCTTCTTGTATAGTTGTTTTGTTTCCATTATGGATTTTTTATACGAAAAAACAGTAAAAGTGTATGGGTGATTATCCAATACAAATGGTAAATAAATAATTCCATGAAATATATTCTCAATTTCAATTTTCAAATGATATAATTTTGTAAAGAGTATTTTAGCATTTGGGAATTTGGTATGTTGTTCATAAATATTAAATATCATTAGGGAACATAATATTAATGGCGTATCCATGTGAGAAATATTAGAGAATATTCCTATGGAACAAAATTCATCCCAACTTATACTTATGTTATTCAAGGTCATATTATAGTTTCCAAATATGTTTTATAGATGTGGCAATATCAATGGGTTGGGTTAGATTTGGGTGATGGGTTAGAATATGTTTGGGTCAGGATGGATATGGGTCAAGATGGATTTTTAAAATAGAGGGTTAGGATGGGTATTGCTCAAGATGGGTAAATTTAATCCATCGTGACCCAAGTAAAGGTTAAAATGCAAAGAGTTTCAAAAACTCTCAAAAAAATATTCAAAAAAATTAATAACAAAAAATATAAATAAAAAACGCAATAACTAAAATAACTAAAATGTCTCCCCCGTCGTCCTCGTTCACTAAAAAAAACAAAAAAAAAAAACTTGGTTTCGTCTCAATTCAGGTTCGGTTTTTTCAGTTTTTTTTTCGCTTCGTTTTATTTTTCATTTTGGTCGGTTTCAATTATTTCGGTTTCGATTTCTCGGTTTCTATTCAGTTTCGTGGGTTTTGTTTGAAATAAAATTGGATAAAGCTTGTTTTAGTCCATTCTAACCCATAAACAAATTTTCGCAACCCATCTTGACTTTCTTGCAAAATTATTTTGATCCATCCCGACTCATCATAATTTTAAAAGTTATCAAAATTGACCCAGAACAATATATTTGGGTTTGTTTTGCCATCCTTAATGTTTTGTTTTATAACTTTTGGTTTCTTTAATAACTTTAAATTTTATCTTTCGAGATAATGTTGTGTCATATGGGTGTCAATCTTGACCCAAACCATTTTAAATGGGTCAGTTTGAGTTGTTTTAAAAATCATATGGGTTGGCTTGGGCCATGGATTTTAACTAACTTAGGCTAAATGAACCACTTGAAATTCCAACTTTTTATTTTCGAGTCAAAATTGGTCAACAAATTTAAAGAAATGGGTCGATGTGGGTTAGTGTCTTAAGGAAAAGTGGCAGGCTTAGGTTGAAACGGGATTTGGATTGGAACGAGTTCGGTTTAGGTTTTGGGTCGATGTGGGTTAGTGTCTTAAGGAAAATTCTTAATATAATTTTCCTGTCCAAGCAATCTAGGAATCTTATTAGTGGACACCTCTTGATCATCCATCTTGTTCTTAAAGATTTAGAAAGATCCTTAGTAAAATATTTTAACAAAGAGATTAACCTAGATCTGATGCAAAGCTTAACAAACACACAAACTTCCAACAAAATGGTCTTCACTGAGCGTGCACAGCTCTGATACCACTTGTCAGGACCGGGGATCTCGTGTAACATAAAACAGTTGACAAGAATAAACACTAAATCGGTTTGCAAAGATCCACTGAAAATATCCTGCGGAATCAGATATAATCAGGACGTTGGTATTGTAGTATGATTGTAGTTAGAACACACTCACAGTTCACTCAAAAGATTTCCAGTATATTTACTCACTCAAGAACAGTGGAAGCTTTTAGGGTTTGTGCATGGAACGTCTAGGGTTTTCTCAATGACGGCTGACGTACTAGGTTTGCGTGGGTTGAGGTCTTAGTCTCTCATTAATCATTCAAGCACGCGTATTTCCCATGGTGTAACCTAGGATTCTTTATATAGGCCCATAGACGTTCCTTCTAGAAACCCTAATGATTATAAAATACAATAAAATAAACATAAGTGTAAACTTGGTCTTCGAGTATCAATTATCCTTGTCGAGCAGACCTGTAACCTTGAGTATGCTCGAAGCATTTCTTCGAGTAGACTTTACTTAGAATATTTTCCTAAGAAAATATTCTACTCCAGCAGACTTCATTCATTCTGATTAATTCCAACTTTGCTCGAATCAATCCCATGAGCAAACATATTCTTCTAGATCTCTTCAATCTTCACTAAGGTTTATTAAGAACAATTCTAGTATTCTCGGCAATTGAAACTTGCTCGAGATTGAACCATGCTCGTAGTTTTACTTAGAACATTCTTGAGATCATCCTTTATTGTATCCTTGCTCGAACCACCAAAATGCTTGTAATCTTTTGTTTAAGCTGGATAGATCAAGTGTTTGCTTGAATAACAAACTGTGCTTGATGAAGAACATCCTTGCTTGACGAAGTTTAGCTTGCTCGAAGCTTTGAACACTTAGAAGAATTTCCAGAAGATAACCTTATGTGAGTAAGATATCATGCTCGAGCTAGTATAAGTCGTGCTTGAAGGTCTAAGCTTGCTCGAGTTCCTTACTAAAACATTTTCTGAGGAGGTTGAGAAGATTCCAATCTTGTTTACCAATTTTCTGACTTAAAATTTAACAAATGCTGAAATGGGATTTCATCGTCCATTTTTTAATGTGAAGAAATGAGTTAATGAAAGACTAGCTGGGTGATATAACATTTAATATACATGAATTCCGTGTACATTTTATTTAATATTTTATTAGTTTTGTTCGATTTTATGTAAGATTTGTATACTACTAACATGTTTTTATATTTTAGGTTCCGGGTTTCAATTGTGGAGAAAAGATGGCGAAAAATAAGCGGAAACGAGCTAAATTGGAGAACCGGAGCATCAGGAAACGAACCGGACTGAACCAGGAATGAACCGTACCGGACCAGGCTGGTCCCCCTTCATTTGACAGAGCGCTGTGTGACAGGGAGAGACCAGGCCCGCCGCGCGGCGCGATGGGCCCCATTCCGGAAGGTTCTAACGAATTTTAGGATTTTGCCATTAAATTTCCTATATAAAGCCCCCTAAACTCAACCTTAAAGATAACCTGAGTAATCCATCCAAATTTGTGGAGTTCCAAGGCTTAGGATGCAATTTTTGAAGGTTTTGGAGTTGAAGAATCATTCAGTGGAGCGCTCTTAGTTTGAAGACGAAGAACACGGGTTCTATCTTTGGTTTTCTTTCGTTTTCCTTTATTATTGCCATGAATTCTTCTTTGATTGTTTTGTAAAAGATTTATTTATATTAAATTGATGCATATGGATGCTTAGGATTGTTTGATGAGTTTTATTCCATAGTTGCCTTGATTATTGTTTGTCATATGATAGGTTTCTATTAGGTCAATAATTTGTGTTCTTAATTATTTTATGATTGATTTGCAATAATATCATAGGAATAATATTGTCAAATAAACCTAAGTGTGCTGCTAACCTAAATATTTGTCAAGTGCTAGGTTACTGATAGATCTTTATTATTTAATCTTGCTAGATTTTGTTCTTCGTAAGGAGTTCGTATAGGTTTTATTTATTATTGTCTATTGAATCAATTAAATATATTAAATTGCCTTTGATTTCCACGCTTTAAGGTAGGATTTCATTATAAAAGAACTAAGTCATAATTAATTAGGTGATCGTAAGGGAACTTGATTTTTAATGCTGGCGTGCGTTAAAACTTATTAGAAACCCATAGGTGTCTTCTTGAGAAGGGTCAGGGGTCCTGTTTGGGTTTTCTTTTAAGTGTCTATTATACGATCCCAGTCCATAACTAAATATTTTCCTGGTTAATTAACAACTGAAATTTAGAGGATTCTAGCCTAGGTAGTTTTCTCATCATCATCTGATTTAATCAACAAACTTGTGTTTTCTTTTAATTTACTTGTTTTCTTAATTAGTTTTTAATAAAAGTCTTAAATTAGTATTTTAAATAAAAATCCACCTTAAACAAATATAAATAAATAAGTCATGTCTGACTGTCTGTAGTTGAGTCTAATTAGCTAATAACGTAATTTAAAGAGTCTCGTTGGTTCGATATTCGGACTTACTTAGCTTTACTAGAGTCGATCGGTTCACTTGCCGGTTAGTAGATTAGTCGAGTTTTAAAGAGTCTAGAGTATTACTTAGTGTCTATTTTAAGTTAATTCAGTTAATAATTATTAAACTACTTTTAGCACGTCACTGGGAATTCATCATCCATTTATAGAGAGCACTTTGTAACAACTAGTTTTGTAATAACTAGATTTATAACGGCTAGTTTTGTAATGGCTAGGGGTGCAAATGAGCCGAGCTACTCGCGAGCTACTCGAGATCGGCTCGTTAAAAAGCTCGATCGAGCCGAGCTTAATCGAGCCCGAGCCTAAAAATAAGCTCATTTAATAAACGAGCCCGAGCCCGAGCCCGAGCTTCACTTATCGAGCTCGAGCCGGCTCGCGAGCCTAAACGAGCCTACCTTTTTTATAATTTTTTAAAATATATATTTAATAATTATTAATTAATATATATAATTTTATGAAAAAATAAATAGAAATAACTAAATAATATATATTATTTTATATATAAAGTTATAATAGAAAAAAATCATATAAAAATAAGTATAATTATATAAAAAATTGTTGATATATAGTAAACGGTTGAGCCCGAGCCGAGCTCGAGCTTGAAAATCTACTCACGAGCTGAGCTCGAGCTTTGAAAATAGAGCTCGAATCAAGCCGAGCTCGAGCTCTGTGTAAGCTAAACGAGCCGAGCTCGAGCCTAGTCGAGCTCGGGCTCGGCTCGGCTCGTTTGCACCCCTAACTAATGGCTAGTTTTGTAGTGGCTAGTTTTGTAACGGCTAGTTGTAACGGCTAGTTTTCAAACGACTAGTTTTGTAACGGCTAGTTTCCTAACGGCTAGTTTTCCACCAAATATACATCCAGTTATCTTCAATTTACCTCACAACCTTTTATCCTCAATTTTGCCAATCTTTATTCAAAATAAGTTTGAGTGATGAAGAAATGCCAGAGGTTCCCATAAATTCTGATGCTCACTTCATGAGCTTGTGGAATAAGCAACTCGAGTTATTGATGGATGATGAATACGAAAATAATGTATGAATAAATCAAGAGGAGGCGTGCTTAAATCAAGAGAAGGCGTGCTGAAGATTCAGAGTCAAGTTCTAGACGACCTAACAAAGAGAAACGCCAAGAAATAAATAGAGGTCGTGCATAAGGCAACACACATCTATGGAATGATTACTTTTCTCCCCAACAGGTTTACCCTGAAAGCTACTTTAGAAGAAGGTTTCGGATGAGCAAAAATCTGTTTATCAGAATTGTATATGCCATGTCAAATCATTCTCCGCACTTTACAATAAGATATGATGTAGCACACTGACCGGGTTTATCCCCTCTTAAAAAATGCACGTGTGCCATACGCATGTTGGCATATGGCTTAGCTGGTGATCAATGTGATGAATATGTACGCATTGGTGAAAGTACTGCCATGGAATGTCTTCAAAAGTTTTGTAGATATGTCATTGAAATCTATTCTGATGTTTATCTAGGGATGCCAAATGAACAAGACATCCAACGATATCCTATAAAGCATGGTTTGCCTAGAATGTTAGGAAGCACTGATTGCATGCATTGGTACTGGAAAAATTGTCCAGTTGCATGGAAAGGTCAATACGCAAGAGATGACCATGGCGGTCCTACAATCATGCTCGAGGCAGTTGAGTCTTATGACTTGTGGATTTGGCATGCCTATTTTGGTGTTGCTGGATCAAACAATGGCGTGAACGTTATAAATCAATCTTCAGTGTTCAACGAAGTCTTAGAAGGTATGGCTCCGCCATGCAATTCTACAGTGAATGGAAATGAATACACTACAGGATACTATCTAACATATGGAATATATCCTGAATGGTCTACACTTGTAAAAAGTTTCACGTATCCACAAAACAAGAAGATGCTAGATTTCAAGGCATGCCATGAGTGTAACATTTGTTACTTTTCAAACCTGAAAACCCGACCCGTGTTAAATTTTTGATTTTGTTTATATATATATAAATGTGTGTGCGTGTATATATTATAATGTTATTAATTAATCTCAAGTTTCGTTTCGTGTATTTTATGTGACATTCTTCTATTTTATTTGTATGCGTATTCGTATTCGTTAAACCGAACCGCTTTGTCGTTTCATTGTATTCGTGTCTAACGTTCATCGTTAATATAATGGTCACGAGAATTTATGGTTATCGTTTGTTCATTTTCAATTTGTTTTGTTCAACGTTTTAAAGATTTAAACGATCTTCAAACTATACGGGTGTAATACGAAAAATATCCAAATTTATAACTTGTTATTACGTTTATCACGCATTTCAAAGTATGAGGTCCAATATGGTACTTATATTCTATTTACTGTTTTATTTAAAACATTCCAAAGTTCAAGGTTTTGATTTATAATTATATTTTAGCTTATGTTTTAATATAACTTGGAAAGTTAAGGGGCCAACCTAAAAATTATTTAAAATATAATAATAAAATAATCAACCCAACCCACCAGCCCCCTTATCCTGGCCGTTTTTCCGGCAAGTACTTCGGCGAGGCCAAAACAAAACCAGCGACCCATTTCAGCCATCCAAACTCGCAAAATAATCCAATTCAAGGCTCATAACTCATTTAGACCATAGCATCGACCGATAATAAAAGACTATAATGCATGATAACGGCCTATAACCAGTAATATAAATCCGTAACCTCCCGTGAACCCGCCGAAATTTTTGTGAAACGTATTAACAAGCATTAAACCACATATGCTTCAATTAACACTATAAATAAGATCCTAATCTTCAACTAAACTTGTCCCAATCATCTTTTTCATCAAACAAACTCTCAATAATCCATATTTAATTCGTCAAAGTTAGTTTTCCGGCCATCTCCGTTCATCATCATTTCTTCACCATACCAGGTAATATATATATATGGATGGGATCCAGTGAAAACTCCTCTTAAAGAGAAAACTTAAAAACTCCTAAAAAACTATTTTTAACCTTTTTAAATTTTTTTTTTTTGAAGTTTCTTTTTTTTCAATTATTCTTATATGTTGTTATTGGTTCCCAAAAAAAAAGAAAAGAAAAAGAAAATCCTTGTCGGTAACCTCGTCGGTGTAGTGCACATGTGTAATAGTGTGCATTGCATATGTGTAATAGTGTGCATTGCATATATGTAAAAGTGTTTGTATTGCATAGAATACAACACTATTGCACATATTTGATACACGCTATTGTATATATGCAATATAAGACTAATACACACATCGAATACACATTAGTACGTATGTGTAATACAACATTAACGCACATGTGCACTACATTGACTTTTATTTATTATTAATTTTTTTCCATATAATACAACACTACTACACAAATATTGAATATATGCAATTAAACACTATTAAACTTAAAAAGACATAGTAATACACATGTGTAATACAACGGTATCGCACAGTAATACATATGTGCATTACAGCGGTTTTTTTTATTTTTTATTTGTTTTTTATATTTTTCGAGCAAAGGGTAAGAAAATATAAGAATAATAGCAAAAACAGAAATTTGAAAATATTTTTTTATTTTTAATTAAAAATAATTCTTTAAGAGTTTTTAAGTTTTCTCTCTAATGATGGGTTTTCTCTTAATCCTCTCCCTATATATATATGTGTGTGTGTGTGTGTGGTTTTGAAGTAGAGCAAAACCCCTAACTTAATTCTAATAAACATGGATCATAACTGAAGAACTGAAATCTAGGACTTAATGTAGAAGATGATGAAAATGGTGTATATATATATATATATATATATATATATATATATATATATATATTTGTTTTATTCATAATTCAACAAACATGTTAGTTCAATTGGTTAGTGTGTGTGTGCCCAGAACAACCCGGGTTCGAACCCCGGTCAACACGTTTTGTTTCTTTATTTTTTTGTAAAATCATTTTTCTTTTATATTATTAACCAAATAAATTATTAAAAAATATTTTTAAATCAAATAAAATTATTTTAACTTAAATAAAATTATTCATAAGTAAAATTTTATCATTTTTTACCCAAAAACCAACTTATTCATATCCGTCAAGTTTTCGAGTCGACCGTCAATATAATATTATTTATTTGTTTTGTTAACTTTTTATTCAATAGCATAACCATTTTCAAGATAAATATTATATCGACAAATTCGATGTTCCATAATATTAAAATTTCTCATATTAATAATAATGTAGTAATTAAATAATATTAATTTTCGTTAAAGTTAAAATAATATTATAATACAAAATGCCATAAAATAATAAAAGATACTTTAAAATAATGCAAAATTCATAAAACCAAATTACTTAACTTTCATAATTCCGTTAGTTAACTTTTAATTTTGTATTTTAAATTATAGTTCGATCGTTTCAACTCTTTTAACGAGCTTTCGGTTGTATTTCGAGTTTATCTTCAATTTCAATGTGAGTTTCTCACACCCCCTTTTTAATGCTTTTATATTTTGGGGGCAGCATATATATCCTATCAACTCAAATCTTTTACTTATTCGTATCCAAAAACTACAATTCATAACATGGACTTGTGTGTTTACTTGATTACTTACTCAAACTTATTTGGACGTGGTATCCTCAATAAGTATGATCATGCGTCCCCCCTTTGCACTCAGGACCATTTTGTTATGAGTGGAAAAGGGACCCCTGATCCAAGTACGTTGGTTGTTACCAACTAGAAAGGACCTTGCTTGCTCGATTATCTGAGTACGTTGGTTGTTGTTACCAACTGGAAAGGACCTTACTTGCACGATTATTACACCTATTCATGGAATTGTATGGTTTTTATGTATTTATATCAAACTTGTGTGAACTCACCAACTATTCAATTAGTTGACTTTATTTTATATTTGCGCTACAGGAACGGTTATTAGAGGATGAAGCTTGGTGAAGACATTAGTAGTTAGGATATTTTAAATAAATGGATAAGCTGCTTAAATGTGTTTGTTTTCCTTTTATTTATTTATTTTCAAACTTGTGTATTTGACGCTTAAATTAATTAATATAATATTGTCACTTAATAGTGTCACACGTGTTTTGAGCAATCTGTAAGTCACACTCAGGCGTTTCCTTTTAAGCCGGGGGTGCTACAATGAGTCTGCAAGAAAAGACATGGAAAGAGCATTCGGTGTTCTCCAAACTCGATGGCACATCATAAAATGGCCAGTAAGAATTTGGAGCGTGAAATTTACAAAAGATATAATGCATGCATGCATTATACTACACAATATGATTGTGTAGGATGAAGGGGGCGCTATAACAGATTGGTCTAATGATGAAGATGAACCACCTGAACCGCCATTTCATGGACCAACATCTGATTTCCAAGCGTACATAGAATGGTTCAAGGATTTACGTAACAATGAAGCTCATCATGCACTTCGGAATGATTTAATGGAACATTTGTAGACGGTTAAGAATAATTATAGTTCATAGGTTTTATTATTAGCCAAAAGTTTCAAATTATCTCTCTTTCATTTTGTTAGAGTAATTATCATTTTAAATTATGTAATTTTTTTTGTTTATTTATTTGTTATATTTTCGTTAATCTATTTTTTATTATATTGCTATTTATTTAAAGACAAAATAACAAAACTCATCCTTTATATTTACATGATTTTTCAGTGGATGCCCTTTAGCGAATAATGTCAAAAAACATCCTTTAAGTTTAAAAACCTTATCACGTTTTATCCTTTGGCCCTAACCTAGTTAAATTTTCTCGTTAAAACTAGTCATGTGTAAAGCACATGAGGGTAATTATGTAATTTTACAAATTTAATCATTAGAAGTAAAAGCATAAATATTTTCTTATATTTGTAAATAAAAATTAAATAAACACTAGTATACCATCCATAGTTATCACTTATCTCCATCTTCTTTCTCTCTCCAAAATGCAAAACCACCATTACCACCACCTACCATCACCATCTCGTTCATCACTCACATCCTCGTCTTCTTCGCTGTTACCGACGGAATGACACATTAGAAAACCCAATCGGGCCATCCCCGTCGCCAGCATACATCACTACCCCCTCAACATCTCCGTCAACCACTAAAAACCATCCACAGTTTCCTCTCCGACTCACTCCACAACAACACCATAGCAGATGTTAAAAACCCAAATTTTTCACAATCAGTTCTCGAATTGGGGTTTCCAAACCGAGGTAATTTTCACACTCTGCAAATTACTCCAAAAATACAAGCAACCATTGCTTTGTTGATTTAAAGAATGCTTAAGAATGCATCACATTCATAAATTTTGGATGGCCTTTGCAAAGTCAAAGGGAAAAGTCAAAAAAGATTTTCTGTAACTGGCTTTACACTTGAGGGTTAAAATCGACATGGTTCCACAACCTCACTCATTATCAGCGTTCATACTACTCGCCATTACACTCCTCTACACGTTGGGGTTCAACCGATCGGAGTAAATTGGGGCACCGTTGCCTCCCATCCTCTGCCGTCATCCAAGATTGAAAAGGGAGAAGCTCGAAAACCGAGTAAAGCAAAGAGATAGGGTATACGGTGGTGTGGTCGTTAGAAAATATGGTGGTGGAGGTAGTGGTGTAGAGAGAGAGAAATGATGAAGCTAGTTGTAGGTGAGAGAGAGGGGGGGGGGGGGGAAATATCTTTAAAATTTTCATCCTGCCTCAAATTTTAAATTATCGACACAAATAAGGAGTAAAAGACGAAACTACCCTCGTGTGTTTTACACATGTCTGCTTTTAACAATAATATTTAACTGGGTTAGGGCAAAGGACAAAACTTGATAAGGTTTTTAATCTAAAAGGATGTTTTCTGACATATTTTTCACTAAATGACATCAACTGAAAAATCATGTAAACATAAAGGACGAGTTTTGCTATTTTGTCTTTATTTAAATAAAAATTAAATATTTTATAGTATTGCGAAATTCTTTTTAAAATAGATGTAAAAGTAAGTGATAATGTGGAAATGTAAAAATGGTTTGAGGTGTATTGTTGGAGTAAAAAAATGGTTTTTTAGAAAGCTGATGTGGCAATGATGTGGCTGGTTTGAACCAAAAACTGTTGGAGATGATCTTATAAATTAGTTTTTGATAATATTTTTAAATTTGTTAAATCTTAAACATCAAAAAACAAGGTGGTAAAACAATACAAAATTGTTTTTTTTTATATAACCAAATAGGTTTTATATGTAGCTAAAGATTGTCTCTCTCTAAGTACAACCTAAATAGCATGTGTGTAAGCAACTTAAACAACAAAATACTACATAAAAGTAGTACGCTCAATTTATCTCTCTCTTATTGTATAGCTAAAACATTGAAGGCAATGAACTTTAACTAAGTTAAGTATTTGTGGTTGAGTCAATTAAAGCTCCATATCACTTTTACATAAGCCAACTTGGTGTAGCCATGGTAAAGGGCCGACCACACAGGCATAACGCCTACCCATAACAACTAGCCTAAGAAGTTAGTGTTTTCTGAAAAGTATAGGAAAAAATAAGAATATTAGATGTGGCTTTCTATTTGAGGGATAAAGTTAAGATACAGATAACAACAAAAATGAAAAGGGTAAGAAGAAATCTAATCCATTGATCTTATATTTGAATGGTGGAGATTAATTTATGAGAAAAAATTGATGGGACGAGCGTAAAGGTAATAACTCACTTTTGTTGACTTTCCCTCTCCACATACTAGGCACATGTCAATTCTCCCGTCATTTTAAAACGTCCATAATATTTTCATGCAAAATTCTTTAAAAAAAATCACCATATTAACAAGCATTTTTTAATCTTTAATATGAGTATCATATTGTTATATAAAAATTAAAAAAATTAGTGGGTTTTTTATATTGTATCATTGGTTATTCATTGTGTTTTTTAATTAGGTTTTTCTATGCATTGTGTTATAGATTTTGGTCATTGTGTTTTTCAGTTATTAAAAATAAAAATTAAAACAAAGATTACGTCATTGTGTCTTTTTGTTCGTCATTGTGTCTTTGTGCTCAACATTTGTCTTTATACTTATCATTGTGTTGTAGTCATTGTGTAATACGTTCGTTGTCTTTTGTTCAGGATTGACATGTGACATTCACTTAATTTGAGAAAACAATATTACGTTCATTGAGTAATATGTAGTTTCTATTGTGTTTTACATTTCGGGTCATTGTGTTATATATATTTACAATTGTGTTTTATGTTTCAGGTCATTGCGTTATATTTATTCATTCTTGTGTTTTATGTTTCAGATTATTGTGTAATATGTATCCATCATTGTGTCTTATGTATTAGATAATTTGTTGTTATTTTATTATTATATTTACGTGTTATTATTACACAACGGTATATTAACATTAAAAAAAAGAAATTATAATTTGAAAGACAAAATGATGAAAAAAACACAATGACAAGTAGGAAGACACAATGATGAAAAATGACACAGTGACAAGCAGAAAGACACAATGACGAAAAAAGACACAATGACAAACAAAAAGACACAATGACATAATTTTTGTTTTAATTTTTATATAGTAAAGTCATATTCATATTAAAGATAAAAAATGCTTGCTATTATGGTGATTTTTTTTAAATATCATATGAAAAAGTTGTAGACCTTTTAAAATAATGTGGGAATTGACATGCGACTTGCACGTGGAGAAAAAATATGTACTATTACTTTTATACCCTTTTTCTTTGATCCCCACTTGACACATGTCAATTAATTATGCATTCTCACACTTTTCATTTTGTTGGCCTTTATAGAATAACTCAACCCTCTATTTGAGTTAATCAAAAGGGTGATATGGTCTTTTAGTTTTATTTATTTTTGGAAAATTAAAATGCAATTAATATCTTTATTTCATTCTTGGATCTAAATTTACCTTTAACTTATTTCGTTAAAGATATGTTCACGAGATTGCATATCAGTTGTCGAGAATCGTTGAATTTGGATTGATTCAATTGATGGGGAAGGTGATCGTAGACGAATTTCAGCTGCTTTAATGTATTATACTATGTTTTAGTTTATAGTCACGGTGTTTTAGTTCTTGAATATTATGTGTATTTTACTGTCGGTGTGTAACTTCTTTATTGCGTTTATTTTTCTCTTGGTTGTATATAGAACACAAGGTTATTGACCCGTGTACTACACGGGTGGAAATATAAAAATCGTCAATTAAACATATACAATTTCAAACGACAATATATTTTTTATTTGTTTGTTGGGACGGAAACTTGATTTATAAATGCAAGTCATTCAAACAGAAACATAAAATTGAAAGATATAGACATATAAAAGATTACATTACATAGTAGAATGCTTATAAAGAACTTTTAAATGGCATTCAATATACATTGCCGTTACTCACAAATCAAGTTTCAAGAAAAGTTTGAAACTAATATTTAGTGTTATAACACAAAGTTTACTATAAAAAATAAAAGGGAAAATAGTAAGTTATAATGTGGTTGAATAATTTTGAAAAGAAATATATATGACGTATATAATCCAACCTCATTGTCTAGTTCCTTAATTTTGGAAATAATAAACCAAGATTTTTAATTTTTGACTCTGTCCTCATCTTCTTTGCTTGATTGTTGGCATATTAGAAAGCATTTAACCATATATCAATAATTAAAAAATTAATATCCTATGTAATAAAGTGTTGAATTTTACATAAAGTTTATTTATAAAATTCCATCTAGATTGAAGAACATTAGCTAATTATAGTTGAAAGACATCTTTATTCTTTTAGAAATATATATATACAAAGTTGAACTTTTAGCAGATAGTCATGATAGAAATATAAACAAAAACAAAGCCAAAATAAAATAAAAGAAGTTTATTTTTAATTTTTAACTTTGTCTTCATCTTCTCTGATGTTGCTTGATTGTTGGCATATTAGAAAGCATTTAACCATATACCAATAATTAAAAAATTAATATCCTATGTAATAAAGTGTTGAATTTTAGCAAATAGTCATGATAGAAATATAAATGAAAACAAAGCCAAAATAAAATAAAAGAAGTTTGCATTGGTGTATATTGTGTATGAGAGGAAAGAAGACGTGTAGCTTTCTTAGTTATTTATTTAATGCTTTGAACCTAGTAATAGAAAAAGACAACAAATAATTTCTATGAGTTAAGGTAATGAAATTAGACATACATAAAAAAAATATATAACCTACTTGTTGGGATTAATCCGTTTGAAAATTTTCTGTTGATTGAAGGACATTTAAAAATTAAAATTAAATAGATAGAAATCCATGTTGTTCTTTCTTTTCATTTATTCAAAATCACAAAGTAATATATGGTTAATAGGCATATTGCAAATTAGGTTTCAAAATGAATTCAAAATTACAAAGTAACATATGGTTAATAGACAAATGCAAATTAAGTTTCAAAATGATATTGGTGATTTTTAAATTTATTTTTGAATTATTATATTATCAAGAAATTATAAGAATGCTTTGTATTTATGGAAAATAATCAAATGGACCAATAGAAAATGGGCAAAACATATTCTTTTAATAGATATATAGATATAGATAGATTGAAGGACATTTAAAAATTAAAGTTAAATAGATAGAAATCCATGTTGTTCTTTCTTTTTATTTATTCAAAATTACAAAGTAATATATGGTTATAGGCATAAATGCAAATTAGGTTTCAAAATGAATTCAAAATTACGAAGTAACATATGATTAATAGACATAAATGCAAATCAAGTTTCAAAATGATATTGGTGATTTTTAAATTTATTTTTGAATTATTATATTATCAAGAAATTCTAAGAATGCTTTGTATTTATGGAAAATAATTAAACTGACCAATAGAAAATGGGCAAAACATGTTCTTTTAATAGATATATATAGATTGAAGAACATTTAAAAACTAAAGTTAAATAGATAGAAATCCATGTTGTTCTTTCTTTTCATTTATTCAAAATTACATAGTAATATATGATTAATAGGCATAAATGCAAATTAGGTTTCATAATGAATTCAAAATTACAAAGTAATATATAGTTAATAGACATAAATGCAAATTAAGTTTCAAAATGATATTGGTGATTTTTAAATTTATTTTTGAATTATTATATTATCAAGAAATTCTAAGAATGCTTTGTATTTATGGAAAATAATCAAATGGACCAACAGAAAATGGGCAAAACATGTTCTTTTAATAGATATATAGATTTTGTGTATGAGAGGAAAGAAGAAGTGTAGCTTTCTGAGTTGTTTATTTAATGCCTTAAACCAAGTAAAAGAAAAAAAGACAGCAAATAATTTCTATAAGTTAAGTTAATGAAATTTGACACACATAAAAAGAAATATATAACCTACTTGTTGTGATTAATCCGTTTGAAATTTTCTGTTGATTGAAGGACATTTAAAAATTAAAGTAAAATAGATAGAAATCCATGTTGTTCTTTCTTTTCATTTATTCAAAATTACAAAGTAATATATGGTTATAGGCATAAATGCAAATTAGGTTTCAAAATGAATTCAAAATTACAAAGTAACATATGGTTAATAGACATAAATGTAAATTAAGTTTTAAAATGATATTGATGATTTTTAAATTTATTTTTGAATTATTGTATTATTAAGAAATTCTAAGAATGCTTTGTATTTATGGAAAATAATTAAACGGACCAATAGAAAATGAGCAAAACATGTTCTTTTAATAGATATATAGATTGAAAGACATTTAAAAATTAAAGTTAAATAGATAGAAATCCATGTTGTTCTTTCTTTTCATTTATTCAAAATTACATAGTAATATATGATTAATAGGCATAAATGCAAATTAGGTTTCATAATGAATTCAAAATTACAAAGTAACATATAGTTAATAGACATAAATGCAAATTAAGTTTCAAAATGATATTGGTGATTTTTAAATTTATTTTTGAATTATTATATTATCAAGAAATTCTAAGAATGCTTTGTATTTATGGAAAATAATCAAATGGACCAACAGAAAATGGGCAAAACATGTTCTTTTAATAGATATATAGATTTTGTGTATAAGAGGAAAGAAGAAGTGTAGCTTTCTGAGTTGTTTATTTAATGTCTTAAACCAAGTAAAAGAAAAAAAGACAGCAAATAATTTCTATAAGTTAAGTTAATGAAATTTGACACACATAAAAAGAAATATATAACCTACTTGTTGTGATTAATTCGTTTGAAATTTTCTATTGATTGAAGGTAATTTAAAAATTAAAGTAAAATAGATAGAATTCCATGTTGTTCTTTATTTTCGTTTATTCAAAATTACAAAGTAATATATGGTTGATAGGCATAAATGAAATTAGGTTTCAAAATGAATTCAAAATTACAAAGTAACATATGGTTAATAGACATAAATGCAAATTAAGTTTTAAAATGATATTGATGATTTTTAAATTTATTTTTGAATTATTGTATTATCAAGAAATTCTAAGAATGCTTTGTATTTATGGAAATTAATGAAATGGACTAATAGAAAATGGGCAAAACATGTTCTTTTAATAAATATATAGATATTGTGTATGAGAGGAAAAAAGACGTGTAGCTTTCTAGTTGTTTATTTAATGCCTTAAACCTAGTAAAAGAAAAAGACAACCAATAATTTATATGAGTTAGGCTAATGAAATTAAACACATATAAAAAGAAATATATAACCTACTTGTTGGGATTAATACGTTTGAAAATTTTCTGTTGATTGAAGGACATTTAAAAATTAAAGTTAATTAGATAGAAATCCATGCTGTTCTTTCTTTTCATTTATTCAAAATTACAAAATAATATATGGTTAATAGGCATAAATGCAAATTGGGTTTCAAAATGAATTCAAAATTACAAAGTAATATATGGTTAATAGACATAAAATGCAAATTAAGTTTCAAAATGATATTGGTGATTTTTAAATTTATTTTTGAATTATTATATTATCAAGAAATTCTAAGAATGCTTTGTATTTATGGAAAATAATCAAATGGACCAATAGAAAATGGGCAAAACTAGGGGTGCAAATGAGCCGAGCCGAGCCGAGCCCGAGCTCGACTAGGCTCGAGCTCGGCTCGTTTCGAGCTCTGTTTTCAAAGATCGAGCTCGGCTCGTGAGTAGATTTTCAGGCTCGAGCTCTGCTCGGGCTCGACTCGTTTACTATATATTAATTAATTTTTTTTATAATTATAATAATTTTTATATATTTTTTTCTATTATAATTTTATGTATAAAATAATATATATTATTTAGTTATTTTTTATTAATTTTTTCATAACATTATACATATCAATTAATAATTATTAAATATATATTTTAAAAACTTATATAAATGGCAAGCTCGTTGATGCTCGCGAGCCGGCTTGAGCTCGATAAGTGAAGCTCGGGCTTGGGCTCGTTTATCAAACGAGCTTACTTTTAGGCTTGAGCTCGGGCTCGGGCTCGATAAAGCTCGGCTTGATCGAGCTTTTTAACGAGTCGATCTCGAGTAGCTCGCGAGCAGCTCGGCTCGTTTATTAAACTCGCTTGCATATATTTGATTGGTGACGGTGGTGGTGGTGGTGGTGGGTTATTGAAGGAGGTTTAGGAGGGAGGTGACGGCGGGGATCCATGAAATGGTGGTGGCGGTTGACGGTGGTGGTGATGGGGTGGGGCCGACGGTGTCGGTGATGGTGGTGGTTCAAGGTGGTGGTCCAGGGGTATAATTGTAACATTTCGGATTTTTCAAACCCGTATTCGTTTACGAACGAAACATTTTTAGATTTTTATTATTATTAAAAATCAAGTAATTATGAATATTTAAGTTTCCAATAGTTCACTTTAGGCCCTTGTACTTCAATCAATGTTCAAAACCAATTTATACTAAAACTAGTTCAAGTAATGCCCAAATATCAAAGTTCAAGGACCAAATCTGCCATTTTTGAAACTCCACCCACGGGGGCTGGAGCGCCGCGCGTGGAGACCCCCCACCCCCGTCGCGCGCCGCCTTCACAACACTGGTCAGATTGTTTATGCTCTAGTTCGTTTTCTAGCTCGTTTAAGGTATAAAATCGTTTATTTTAGGCATGTTTGAGTGAATTAAGGTACAAGTAAACATCATTCAACTAAAATACCATTCCTAATTCATTTTCCCTTGTCCAAGATTAGATCTTTATGAATAAATCATTGATTCTTTCCTTAAAACGTATTTACTTGCTTAAACGGGCCAAAAAGCCTATATTTAATTCGTTTTAGCTATTCTTATATAAATAAGACATAACCATCTGCTGTAAACTTAAACCTAACCCTACTAGACCTCATCCAGCCATCACCTACTTCTTTTCATCCTCCAACCATTCGGTTTTTTCATATTCGTTAAAGACACAAGCCTTGACGGTTGACTTGCTTGCTTTAGGACCTTTGACTCATCGTTTCTCCTTGTTCTTTCACTTTCCGGGTAAGTTGTAAACTGTAGAATCGTTCATACACATTCCCTAGTCAATAACCTTCAATCAATTTCGGTGATTGAAGGGTGTTGGCTGGTCAATTCGCTTAAAACCCGCTAAAGGGCAAAACAGTCAACAAGTTTGACTTATCATTTTCTCATGCTTCTGGTCGGATTCAACGTTCGATCCAGAAGACTTTTTTTCTCGTAATTAAATTTTAAGGGTTTTGACCAAAACCCGACTCCTGACTCGAAGTTCGGATTCTGGTCAGACTCGACTCGTTTAAACCTTTAATTCAACATAACTAGAGTTCTACTCATCCGTTTGGGTTGATTCCAGCGGCATTAAGTTCGTTTTATTTATAGTTTCATATCACAAAGTTTCAGGTTCTGATTCATTTCTCGTTTGACGTGTTAGTGGACGACTCGCTTAAACCTTACTCGTTTATCGTATTTATTAATCACTTGCCTTCCATCTAAGGTGAGTTTGATCATTCCCCTTTTTATACACTATTTTCAAATGTTTTGGGGACATATGCGTACTTATTCATATTTTCTATCTATATATATATACACAAAATCGCAAATATAATCATTGTGTGAATATCAGCTGAATGCTATTTGCTACATGTTTAATTGTTTACTTGATAACGTTCGGAGAGGTCCAACATATCCCCTTGTAGAGGGTTCTCATTAGTATGATCATACGACCGTCTTAGTAACCGGAGCCCGATTCGTTTGGCAAAGGTAAACCGACAACCTTAGTCATTGTAATCAATGCCCGATTCGCTTGGCAACGATTTCATTGGCATACACGATTTGGTTATATGCATGTTTGTTATGATTCGATTGATTATTTTCACATGGTTGGTTTGCGCATTTATCATTTATCAACTATATATATATGCTATTATTTAATGTTTCAAAATTGGTGATCATCTCACTCAACATGTGTTGTTGACAAACTCCATTTTCTACGCATATGCAGGTTGCTTAGATTGAAGTATGGATATTTAGTCAAGACCATAGGTTATATTGAAGACAAACTTAAAATTAATTGATAGTATTTATTTATTTGAATTGTTTTGTTGTATTTGATTATTGTGTGTACATTTGAATTAAAATAATTAATTAGATATTGTCACATTTTATTTATGATAGTATCTTCGAGCTGTGAGCAATCGGATCACGCCCCGGCATTTCCGCCTTAGGTTGGGGCGTGACAATAATTGTAAAAAATATATTTTTTCAAGAATTTGAAAATATGGAAGGAAAATGTAAGAAACATAAAAAAACAGTCTCTCAAGACGGTTTTTTGAAAAAAAAACGTTTTGGAAAAATCTGAACTTTTACTCCAAGATTACAAAAAAATTTGGACTTTACCTTCATCATTTCCCCAAATCTCGTCTCCTACCTGACTTTCCTTCAAAATTTGGACTGCTTCCTCTTTTTTATATCTTTTCCCAATGCGTCTTGACAGTCTAAATCTTAAATAATTTTGAGAAAAAAAGGGGCTATTTTAGGAATCCTCTCTCTAAAAGAAGATATTTTGAGAATTTTCCCAAAAAAACAAACACACAAGTATGTTTTACTCTAATGACATTTGGGCCCCAAGAAAGCAAACCAAGTCACATTCTCTTTTTAGTCGCTTACTATGAAATGTGCTGCAAATTTTTTGACTTCTTATTAAACGGTCGTTTAGCATTCAAATCACAGTCGCATACTCCCTAGGGAAGTAAACCGTCGACACTGTTTGCTAAACGGCTGTTTACCCATTATATTAAATGGACGTTTGTAGGTAGGGGTGTCAATCGTATCGGGTTGGCGGGTTAAAATGTGCAACCTGAACCCGACCCATGTTATTATTCATGCCAAAGATTTTAACCCCAACACACACATATATACTCAAGTCGACCTGAACACGTCCTGTTTAACCTATTTATCAAAAAAAAAAAAAATTGAAAACAAAATTGATATAATTTAGAGTCGGTAGATGAGTAATATGAATATCCTTTTTTGAAAATTATTAAAATATTGAAAATGAATTTGAAATTACAAGTGCATTTTTACAAAAATAAAAAAAAGGGAAAAAACACAAATAAAAATATAATTATATATTTTTTTTTATAATAGTTATACGGGTCAACCCGAATCAAACCTGTTTTATAAACAGATTGTGTTAGATGACCTGAAGTATCCAACCTGTGGTTTTTTTTTACCACCCATTAATTGTGGAATTTATTTATATTAAATATAATGAAAACACAATAATAAAAGAATAAAAGAGGGTGGGTCAGTTATTAAGGAAGGAAGGGAGGGTTTGAAATCGTATCGTCACCCCTCAGAAATAAATCACTCTCTGAAATCATCATCAAGTATTCATCCATTCATTGAATCAAGTAGTAGACGAGCATCATCACTCATCCCGTGGCCATGGATGAGCTGCAGATATCACCTGCTGATCCGCACGGAGCAAGTCCAGGTAAGGATCAACAGGCGGCAGGCGTCGGCATTCTCTTACAGATTATGATGCTCGTCCTCTCCTTCATCCTTGGCCATGTCTTACGCCGTCACAGGTTCTATTATCTTCCTGAAGCTAGCGCCTCTCTCTTGATCGGTAATCACCACTCATTTCATCTCATTCTTTTATGTTTATATTTGTTACTATTGACTTAATTTCATCTTCCTAGGGTTAATTGTTGGTGGACTTGCCAATGTTTCCAATACCGAAACTAGTATCAGGTTTTCTTTATTGATGATACTTTCATTCAAACCTACTAATTTGCTGCTGCTGATATTAACAACTAACTGGTGCAATTTGATTTTCTTTGCTCTCTCTGGTGCAGGGCCTGGTTTAATTTTCATGAGGAGTTTTTCTTCCTCTTTTTGTTGCCTCCTATCATATTATATCCTTCATCACTCTATTAATTTACTTGCTTTTTTTTTCTTTATGAATTTACTGGAAGCTTTACCCCAATTGTTTCTCTTGACCATTTGTTTGTACCCAATCAGGATTCAGTTTAGCGCCTGTAAGTTATCATGACTCTTGACCACATTCTGTTATGACATAATTATGTGTATTAACTGTTGGTTTTTTACTTTAGAAACCATTCTTTTCAAACTTTGGAGCCATTGTGACATTTGCAATTTTGGGAACGTTTATTGCTGCAGTTGTTACAGGTCTTTTGGTGTGAGTATTACTTTTTACCAGTAATATAGTTTCATTGTATAGTGTATTAAAATTGTAAACCATCTCAACAAATTGTGACCACTTTGCATGTGATGTTACAGGTACCTTGGTGGTCTACTGTATCTCATGTACAGACTTCCATTGGTCGAGTGCTTGATGTTCGGTGCTCTTATTTCAGCAACGGATCCTGTCACAGTTCTCTCCATTTTTCAGGTTTGAATTGGTTTAAAGTAAAGCGCTTTGTCCATTGATTTTATGTTCTCATTTGTCAGTATTGATTTAGAAGATAAATCAGTAGGGGTGACTCATTTTCTTTTCTTTTAACGTCGAAGAAATCAAAAAGGGCCTTTAGCATAGAATACTAGAATACTTAATATATAATGCTTTAGAAGGGTGGTGATTTGCGTACTCAATCCTAGGGACTCAAATGAATTAGATATAGAAGATAAGTTAGTTTATGAGCCTAAAATATATAAAATTAATACACAATCAAACAGTAAAAATCTGTTTTTTATTATGGCGTCACTTAATGGGAAATGTTAATGATATGAGGTGGGAGATAAGTTTTTGCAAAGCTCCATATGGATATATCTAATAGGTTCTAGGATGTTGTTACACATTCCTGAGTCTTTTTTAAGCAGTTTCATATCTACTAGATTGCAAAGACCGTTAGGAGCTATTTTAGTCTGCATGCACATGCTTCATTTTTATGCTGTCAGTGTTTCTTCACCAAATTCTCTGATAGTTCATTGTTCACACAGCTTTTTACTCCAGATTTTATGGCTTGTGAAAAATTCTTTGTAAACTGTGAATTGTGAATGAACTTGGACTGCTACAGTTCTATTTAGTGGTCTGAATATGCTTTTACCATGTGAAATTTACTTGTTTGCCTCAATTGATCTTCATTAAACCATCTTTATCTAAGTTAAAGCTCTCTAATAGTCTGTCTGTTTTCCAACTGTATATGATGATACGAACCCGTATTCTCTACGAGAAGGCATTAGGGCCAGATTCAAGGACGCTGAAAAGTTCAAGGGAGATAAATGGGTGGGATGCTAAAGGGTCTATGTAACCGCAACATTATTAATGCAGCTAGGCCTATTTATATGTTCATGTATTAGTTTATGTATGTCCATGTTTATATATTAAAAAATATTTGGGTTCATTAACCTTGTATTTGGAGAATTGCCATCTCGAATCGGCTAACCGGAGACTAACCCATCTCGAATCGGGTCAACTATCCTTAATCGTGTTTATTTTAATCAATCTAATTTTGGGGTTCTATCATTTGGTTCCATGGGGTTCTATCATATGACCATATTTATTACTGTAGGAGCTTGGCACAGACATGAATCTCTACGCACTAGTGTTTGGTGAATCGGTTTTAAATGATGCGGTAAGTTTGGTTCTGATTTCAGTTATCCTACTTCCATATTGAGTTGAGATATCTATACTTGCACTAAACTTTTTTGTATTGTTGTGTGTTCTTTTGATTGTGCAAAAACTCGCAGATGGCAATTTCCCTTTACAGGTTTGTATAAATTCAGTGCTATTTTATAAATATACAATGGGACACATTATATATATATATATAATATGAAAAGATTAATATATAACATGGTTGTGAATTCCTTTGTGCAGGACAATGTCATTGGTGAAGAACAATTCATCTGGACAAAATTTCTTCTTGATAGTCGTCAGGTTTCTTGAGACCTTTGTTGGTTCCATGTCAGCAGGTCAGTTATTCGAACTTATGCTTTTGCTGATGCAAACAATTGTTTTATGTTTTTCTTGTTTCTTTTTTGTCATTTATAAGAAGAACAATAGTTTGAATATTGTTTTGACAAGGTTATAAGATCAAAAGATTAAGAAAGCCTTGTGGTAAATGTCTTTGATGAACTAATAAAAATCTCAAACAAACCATCTCATTGAAAGAACCTTTGCAAGTGCTCATAACGAGTTGTAGAAAGATAAAACAAAGTGAAACTTTCAACTGTAGAGCTGAGGTATTGTCATGGAAAAAGCCAAAGGGATGTTACTATGCTGATTTACTGATAAAAATTAACAGTGATATTTGTGTGTCATTTGAACAGTTGTGATTATGTGAAAAGATAACATGGTGATAAACTGGTTGATTCATACGTATTTAAGTGAACTGTGAAAGTGTGGAACGTAATCAAACTTCTGCAAATGTCTATGGTTAATACTTCTGACATAGCAATAGTAGTAACCAGATTCTTGTAACAGTTGATTCTGCCATGTAATAGTTAGGCTTTCATGACGTATTTAATATTCTGGTCAAAAAATGAATCTATAAGATACAATATGGGCTTTGATTCTCAGGCCTGGCAAGCAATACTTAAAAAGTGAATGGTAACTGTAAATATTAATGTTAAATGCATCTACCACATCGATACAAAATTAATCCAAGAATATGCTCTGTTTATCAATATTGCTTTCTTTTTTGTTAAGATTACTTACATCGATGTCTTTGCGTGACAGGTGTTGGAGTTGGATTCACATCTGCTTTGATATCCTTTTTGTAGTGATTATTCATATGAAGTTAATTACAAATCCATCTTCTTCTTTGTTGTTGTAAAACCTTAACTGCTCAAACCTGTTTAAGTATGCAGGCTTGGACATTGATAAGTAAGTACCTACCATCTTGAAATTTCTATTATTTTGTTTCACCTTAAACCTGTACTAACTGTGTGTAACATATTATGTGCCATTTCAGTCTACAGAACTTGGAATGCTGCCTGTTTGTTCTTTTTCCGTACTTCTCGTAAGTTCACTGCATATTATCTACTTTTATAGTAGTTGTATCATAAAACGCTCTCTTTTTGTGTTATGTGACCCACAATCTTAATTTCAGTTACATGCTGGCAGAAGGGCTTGGCTTATCTGGCATTGTGTCAATTTTGTTCACTGGAATGGTTAGTGAATATATAGTTTGATTGGGTGATGAGTTCTATTTCATTAAAAAAAAACATTCTTAAACAACAGTTTTTGCATTTTTGATCTAGGTTATGAAGCATTATTCCTTCTCAAACTTGTCAGAAAATTCTCAGAAATTTGTGGCGGCTTTTTTCCATTTGATATCGTCCTTAGCTGAGACATTCATGTAAGGAAGCATATTTTGTTTTCTTTCAAATGCTTTAAGATTCTTAGTCAATTGTTTTGCTGGTATTTTTGCAGATTCATATACATGGGCTTTGATATTGCTATGGAACAGCATAGCTGGTCCCACATTGGATTCATCTTTTTTTCTATTGTATCCTTGTATTATTAATTAAAATGTCACTAGCTTTATATGATTTGTTGAACAAGATTATATGTTTTCTTAACTTACTCGATTTTATCAGATATTCATCGGATTAGCCAGGTATGCCAGATTTACCATTCGAGCAGTGTTTATTTTGATAAATGCATAATTTACATGTGTTTCTTTGGATATACTTTTATAGTTAAACTAGTTACTGATTGAGTTTATTACATGTGAAGGGCTGCAAATGTGTTCACATGTGCATATTTGTTGAACTTAGTTCGACCTGCACAGAGACAAATACCCGTGAAACATCAGAAAGCACTTTGGTATAGTGGTAAGCAGATGCAAATTTCAGACTTTACAGTTTTTAACTGAATTTTTAACAAAAATATGAACTATTTGATGACTCAGGGCTTAGAGGTGCTATGGCTTTTGCTCTTGCTTTGCAATCAGTTCATGATCTTCCCGAGGGACATGGTCAGACAATATTTACTGCAACCACTGCAATAGTCGTTTTGACGGTAGGTCAACTAACATTTTTTTGTTATGTTATTAATGCCTTTATACTGAATTCATTTATATAATACAGTTATTATTTCAAATAATAAAACCAGAAAACGAAGATAACGAAACATGTATATCTTCAATCTGAATTCTTAATAGTGCAATAGTTTCATATGTCCAGAAAAAATAGTATCAAACAAAGTAGAAAGTTTAGTAAGTATAAAATTTGAACGATTCACTCTCTTTTAGACCAACCTATTCAAGTACTCAACTACTATAAAGTACTAAACTTAGCACACAATCTATAACTTTGTAAGCACTTTGTGATCTTTATGTGGCAATGCTTTTCATGTCCTTGTAAGCAACTGTTATGATCTGTTTCTAACACGGTATTTGATAATGTAGGTCTTGCTTATTGGTGGCTCAACCGGTACTATGCTTGAAGCTTTACATGTTGTAGGAGATGAGCCCCACTTGACTGATGTGAGCATAATTGCCTTTTTTCTTATAAACTAATATCTCTATATATGTTTTCTTTACCTTTTAACTGTTTTTCTTCTTTTGGATTCAGAACTTTGAAGCTAACAACGGTTATGTGACTCCTTATGACGATGAAGAGTCGTCGACATCATCTGGGAACAGACTAAAGATGAGACTTAAGGAATTTCATAAAAGGTTTGTAAACATTTCATTTATTTATTTATCATTTTCACATTTTTTTTAATTTCTTTTTTTACATTTTTGTGTTTCTTGGAAGCAGTGCTGCATCTTTCAGGGCATTAGATAGGAACTACCTTACCCCATTCTTCACAACTCAATCTGGAGACAGGGACGACAGTGATGATGGCCATGGTAAATGAACACGTATATATTTAATTGTTAATGTCAGTTGTTATAATCTTGTTGCAACCTAACAGTTTTTTATGGTCAGCCGAAGATTCGTTACTGAGGTCTAGAAGAGAAGGTTTCCACTAGCAGAATTATTATATCTGAGATGGAATGAAGTAAATTGAATGACGAATGACCGAAAATTGTTACGTGTAGGCAGTTAAGGTACGATACAGTTACTAGTATACTTGTGTAAATGATGAAAGTAGATGAAGAAGGGAGTTGGAGATGTTATTTACTTGTTTGACTATAAGTTGCATTGTTTTGATGAAAAGTCCACTGTCAAACAAACCTTACAACGAATATGTAAAACCGAAAACATGTAGAAACACTATAAAACCGTTCATTTATAAGGATAATATAATGGCCAGGCAGTTAAGGGATACTGGAAAAGGGTTAGCCTGAATGCTGGTGTTGCATATGGACAGATTTTATTAAGAACAAACCACTTTTCTCTCTCTTTTTTTTTTAACAAAAAACTAATTTGACTGTTCTTACTAGTTTCAATTATTGTAAATATAAGTTTAAAATGTAGATGTAAAACTGTTTTACTTAAAAAGCTGCTTCATTTTATATATTATATCTCATCAAGAGAGTAGACGCGACCAAATATTCGTTGTGATTCTAGACTATAGGCATAAAAGATTGGGTGATAGATTGCTCTTGCCGTATACAATTTCTTCTACATTGCTGTCTGTGACTTTTAAGGACTATGGACCGTCACAAACGGTTTGTGAATTGTGACTATGGACTGCTTGCTTCTCTCTCCCCGTGTTCTCTCTTCCATGTCGGTCTTGTGATGAAAAAGTGCAAGGTGTGGGCGGCTTACAATTAATGGTTATGAGTTAATGGTTACATCCCATCTCTCTCGGCTCCTAATCGAGTTCTAAATCATCCCCTCCACTTTGTGATTTTGGTCCTAGTAACCCTATGTTTGTGATCTAAGGATTTTGACATGAACCCGAATGATGTTTTGTATAACACTTTTGTTAAAGCTTTATTAATGTACCTTATTTCAAATTATCAGGCAATCATTAGTTAGGATACCTAATTCGAATAATAGGTTTTTAGTTTGCAAAATATTGCGTCCTAACCGAACTAAAGCAAAAAAGTATGTAATCAAAGTCAAACAGCAAATATTAGTAACACCCATGAAAAAATCTCTTGCGTCTAGAACTGGTTGAGTCACTTCGTGGGCCTAAACGAGGTTAATATGTATATACCTTTTAATTTAGTATATTGGATATATGCAATTTTGTAAATGAACTTGGGGAGAAGTCTATACTAGTTGGATTTTATGGAAGGTGATGAATGATGGAATGTTTAGGAATTTGAAGGTGTCTACAACAAAGATTGTGACAGAAGTACAAAGCATTCACATGAAAATTTGAACCATTGGATTGCTTTTAACATCAGGTAATGTAGAATGGAGGTTTTTTTGCAGTCTAGTTTGTTACCGGTTTGTAGCAGGATCATGATAGTGGATTAGTGGTGTCTAAAAGATATATAGAATCTTAATTTTGCCCTGTACTTCATCAGCATGTTATTTTGTTTTATTATTTATACTGGTCATTTAAAAAAAAAAGAGTTTAATGGTCGCCGTTTCTAATCCAAGTATCGAAGGCGCTGCCTTTGCTCCCACAAAATTGGTCCGTGCCTCTCTTTCCATTGCTACTCTCCTACACATGTTGAATATTAAACGTATTCTAATTACCTTCTATAATGAAACCAAGTTTTTCAACTTCTATTATGCAAGAAACGGGTTATGTTGATGATATCGTTGAACCGTTTACATAGGCCATTCATATTAATGTCACTCTCTCCTCTAAAGTAGATTATGTGATATGACATGAAGCTGATCAATAAGTGATCATTCTTCTTCAATCTTCTTTAACCGAAGAAGCCATAACGTAGGTTGTTTGCCTCCAAAAGCTTGCCTAATTTTACTTGTGTCCGTTACAAATAGTCTACAATAATGACCCCACAAAACACCTGCAAAACCTACTTGACTCGTTAAGACAAACTCGTAAAGCTATTTCTCCTGTTTCTGATTATGCCTGAGATAAACTTTACAATAAATACAATATCATTAAGACTGTATCCACTTGTGATGATGACCTTTTTTTTTCTTGTAAATAAAATATAATATTCGACTAAATTTCCTCGTGCTTATTCTTGATTGTAATCTTAAAAATTAAAAACATTTTCATGAATATCAACTTTATAACTTCACAGTTAATTACAATAAGCCAAAAATATAATGGCAAAATTAATAAATAACATAATAATAATAATAATAATAATAATAATAATCCCCTATTAATTTGCAAATCATCAATTTATAGAAACAGAAACAAAATGATTATATATAAATGGTCTTATTATTATTAGTACCGTTGCTCCCCCAATTTCAAAAAGAAACCCAGTAACGGCTAGTTTTCTTCATCTCCAATTTCCCACATTCTCTTGTTCCAATCACCCCACAATTCATCACAATCACCACCGGATATGAGCAATTCCGTCGCGGCACCTTCACCGGCAGACCAAGGAGGAGGTCCTCCTCCGCTGCCTCACCGCCGCCCTCGCGTCCGAGAAGTCAGCTCCAGATTCATGTCTCCATCCCCTTCCATCTCATCCGCAGGCGATCTACACTCCATAACCCTAAAATCACCCAAACACTCCATCTCAACTCCCGCGCCCGACCGATCCACAAAACCCTCGCCCTCCCATAGACGCCTGTTGCTCAGACCTCAAGCACCGCAACAGGAGGCCTTTTGTTCTTCGTCGCAGGAGAATATCATTCCTGCGACTGTACAGAGCTCCGAGACGCCGTTTCATCACGCGAAAGGTGAATCGGTTTCGACGACGCAGAGGAGGCAGCGTAAGCTGTTTAAGGAGAACGGATTTGGAGAGCAGATTCAGAATCCGAAGCCATCGAGTTTGAGAACGAGTAAGAGAACGGATACACCGAGTGATAGGATTGTTCCGTCTAGGTTTAGGTTACCAAATCGTCAATCGAGTTCATCGGTTACTGATGCTGCAAAGCTGCTGCAGTCAATTAATGATTCAGAAGGTTGTCAATCTGAATCGGAATCGGTTAAAGGCGGTTCGTGCCCTAATTCCCCAATCTCGTCTCACTCGAGATCGTCCGTTGCGGATGAGAACACATTATCCACCAGACCGCTTGTTCGGAGTAGCAGTGCCAGCTGTCAATCCTCAACATCATCCTCATCATTATCAGTGTCGTCTACTACGCCTTCGCTATGCACCAGGTCGCTTAATTCGTTTAAAAGTATTGATAGAGGTTTGTGTAAGCCGAGTCCTGGGATCTCGGTGAGTACGGAATTTCGTGCCCTTCCGCCACAACCAACGGGTGCTAAAGTTGGAGGTGAATTGAGGAAGGTGAAGAAACCGCAGTTGGCTCAACAAGATGTTCATTCTTTGAAAATGCTTCATAATCATTACTTGCTGTGGAGATTTGCTAATGCTAAATCTCAAGCCTCTATGCAGGCGCAGAGAACCGAAATGGAGGTTTGTTAATGCTTACTGTTCTTGTGTTTATCTGTTTATAGTGAATTTGAACATTATGGTAGACTGATCTTGACGGTATGGCTCAATTACAACAGATATTCATGATAAAAGTTTTGTGCTCGGCTGCTTGCATTATGAATATTGAGCAGTGTTGTAAAATCGCTAGATGCTAGTTGAGCAATGGGATACAGACTAGCGATTAATTGGATTGGAATTTATATGCAATTATTCAAAGGTTTATATATAATTTTTCAAATTTATTAATCGGATTGGATTAATACATATAAATAATAATATTCCAAATAGTTCAATAATTTTGACCGAATTTGAGTGATTACCGATTTTAGGGGCTGATAAATTGCCGCCTCGAATCGATTTTTACAACACTGATATTGAATAACTGTTCCAAGGTTATTGAAATTTCTGTTTTTTATTTATGCAGAAACAATTCTTTTCTGTTGGATCTGATATATCTCAGCTACGCGATAAAGTGAAGAAGAAGCGAGCTGAACTTGCAATATTGAAAAGGGAAAAAGCTCTTTCCACCATTCTTGAAACTCAGGTAATTCTAGCTTTTGTTAACGCGTATAAGTTCTTGTGAATATAATATGAATATATTATGTTCTTGCATAAGGTCACTTAGTTTGTTTTCTGTTGGTTGATTTAGATGCCTTATCTTGATGATTGGTCTGCTTTGGAAGATGATTACACAAGCTCATTATCAGGAGTTACAATTGCTTTAACCAACTCCTTGCTACGGCTTCCTATCAGTGGGAACGTTCAGGTAAAGATGTTTATTTATTGCCTTGTCACGGTTATTGTTATAAGTCTTGTGGTTTTGATCAATAGAGGATTTTGTGGCAGGATAATGTAAAAGAGGTAGCAGAGGCTCTTGATTCAGCAGTCAAAACTGCAGATATGATAGCTAACCAAATGCAAATGTTTATGCCTAAGGTAAATAATACAAGTATGATGCATGAGTTTAATATACTATTACTCACTATACAAGAAAGCACAAAGATCTTATTCTTTGTTTATGAGCCTTTACTATGTGTGGCATGCTTCTTTTGTTAATGTGATATTTGGAAGCTGATTAGACAGTATTATCCACTGCAGACTGAAGAAATGGACAGTTTAATGTCGGAATTAGCAAGCGTTGTCGATGTAGAAAAAGCACTAGTTGAGGAGTGTGGAAATTTATTGGTAAAGACACATACACTCCAGGTGGGTTAATATCTTCATTTTCATTTTCTTATGTCATTGTTGCTTGTGCAGCAAGTACTTCGAAGAAAAATAAGCTTGGCAAGTTAGCAATCTGATGCAAATTTGGATGAACTTGAATTGCAGGTGGAAGATTGCAGCTTAAGGGGACATTTAATGCAAGTTGCCTCATCTTAAACAACAGCACGTTTGTTCTTCATAAACGAAGCCGATGAATGATGATAGCACAGTTGTTCTTCATAAACAATCGCACATTTGTTCTTCGTAAATGAAGATGACGATGAAAGGATGGTTTTTTTTGTGTGCGGGTGGTTGTATGCAAAGAGAATAAAATTTGTTTTCAGTATAGTAACCATAAATAACAAAATACTGTTATTTTGTATTTTTATATATCATTTACTACATTGATTTATTGCGATGCCATTCGAGTTACAGGACCGAGACAAAGGGTTTAAAATGCTAGTACGCATGGTCTTAGGATGGTGTGTTATCGACGTTACACCTAATCCAAACGATGTTTTTTAAAGAAACCTCAAAATTCAAATAGTTGATTGAAATCAAATGCATATATGTCTGAAACATACGCTTAGAAGTACACACATTGTTAAAACATGTGTAATGATACAAGTTAAACTTTATTAATATTACACTTAAGATTTTAAGTATCACTAATTGCCCGTATATTTTACTCGTTTGTGTTTACTAATGGGCAATGGGATTGTAGATGTGAAGTATGGGACCCACTAGGTTTGCTCACGGTAGTATGTGTGTAAGGACGGTATCATTTTCAACACTTATATCATTAAAAAGTGTCATGTCCATCCCTACGTCCCATTATTGGCGTTGTAAATAGATGTTTTTAAACTTTTTCTAGTTATCCTTTGCTTTGATTTGTATATTTTAGGCCCTGCTTGCGGTGCGCGCATATAATGTATATATGTGTGAACCCTCGGGTGGGCAAAAGTGAAATTGCACTAATTTTGACGTTATTTTACTAATCTCGTGAAAATAATGTTAAAAGTGGCGGAAGGTTAATCAGACATCATGTGGTGGCGTTGATAGCCGAAAGACAAGGGTACATGCACCAATCAACCGGTGTGCCGATGGTTGAGTGTTATGCGCCTTATGTCAAAGGCTTGATGCAAAACTACTATCGAGCCGGGGGTCTCACTGGAAGCACCCTCTCTATTCCTACAGAGTAGAGATAAGGCTGTCTACATCTTATCATCCTCAGACCTACCATAGCTTTGTTATTCATGAGATATACCGAGTACGATGATGATGATGAATCTTCTAATCACACGCGTTATAGGCATAAAACTCGTTTTATTATCTAAAATTGTATTTGTTTATTTAGTTTTGAAAAATTCCTTTAAAAAAGTATTTTTTTAAAACTATTACTGTATAATAAAAATACATTTTCTAAGTTAACAAAATTTCAATTTAGTTGCTTTTTAGCATCCCACACCAGATGGTGTGGTAGCAAAGATGGTTTAGTTTTAAAATGGTAATCCACTAAAGATGGTTTGTAAATAATATTAAAGTTAGGAAAAAAATTGCCTTTTAGCCTTTTTAATATTGAAGTTAGGAAAAATTCCCAAAATGTCACATTTTAAGAGAGATTCCAATTAACTCGCCGTCTCCCGGCCATGTTAGCTCAAAACTCGTGGTCTCACTGTCATGTTAGCTCAAAATTCGTTGCCTCCCGTCATGTTAGCTCAAATCTGCTCCATTTATCATCTCCCCGACATTTTTAATGAACCATTGGTAAATTTATTGTTTTAGCTAACAAGCATGAACCATAAAGGATTATGCTAAGATTGAGCAGATTTGATGTCATCAAATCTTTATGTGACAAGTAACATAGTCCTGATAATGATCTCCCGACAAAAAGGATTTTTAATGAATGTAAATTTCCTCTCTGTCACACAAATTCTAACCTCGTCTTTCAGAAGCACCAAGTTGGATAGACAAATGTTGCTACTTATCTATATAGACTTTGGTTATTTGATTTAAGCATTGCGGCTTTCACAATCTTCAGCACGAAGAGAGGCAGTTCTAAGATATAAATTCTCGTTAAAACACCCCTAAGCAAGCAACATGCAGTGGAAGAAACCGACAACCAATCAAATACATCAATATTATCATCTAACTCCAAATACTAGTCACAAGTTTTCCAATCTCACCTTACCACACCCTTTGGATCTACAAATCAAGTATATATATTTCTGTAATCAGCACAGGGGTACAACAAAACAAGCCATGATTCATCACTTTTACAAGTTAACATTTCCTCATAGTCAAGTAGCCTCCTGCCAACATCCCAGATAAATTGCTCGATTGTTGTCACCTGTTACTGGTTACTGCTGCTGGAATGGTGGCCTTATGCTGGACTCTAGAATCCCGTGCATGCTCAACCGCTGCTTTTTCATGGACCGCTCTGGTGAACTCGAGTCTGGTGTTAATGGTTCACGGCTCTCGTCAGCAGAAATGTTGTTGATATTTGTTAAGTTTTCAATGATGGGTGGTGGATCGGGGCGGTTGTCTTCTGATGCAACTCCACTCAGCTTTTGTTGTTCTTCAATGATCTTCTTTAAGTACTTTCCTTGGGCTTCTATCCGTAACTGAAGTTGCCTTTGTACCTATTATTTAACTTCATTATTTTACTTTATTCATTTTTGGAATTTGCAGTTAGTATAAATATAAAGTTTTTAACACCTCTAATTGCTCATGCAGTCGCTTCTGCACGTCCATCTGCAGTTTCAGTGCTTCGGTAATCTGCATCCCACTGCACAAAAAAAATAGAAAAATACATTTCAACCACATTAGAAAATAATAATATTATATTTAAAACTTAAAGAATGATAAAATATACTTACAATGACCCATCCAAATTGGAAAGCACGCCGGCGGATTCTTTCTGATCAAACGGTTTTCCTTGCATTAGCAATTTGAGCAAACAAATCAGTTCACATGTTTATTTTCTCTTAAATTGTTTGAATGCAAGATATTTATGACACTGATCAATTTGGGAATATTCAATTTTGATTATCATATGTAAATTAAAATCACAGATATATTAAGTAATATTAAAGAGTACCTTCTGAAGAGGAGTCTGGGAGGTACTTTGCCAGCCGATATTTCTGTTCAAATAACATGAGTCAACAGCATGTCCAGAAATGGCTCTGCATATATATGATATAACAAAAAGTAAAAACAGCATGTGACTAACCTGCAAGTGGCTCTTCACGTGATAAATGGTTAGACCTTGAACACCCATGACTCTAAGCACACCTTTTGGAGTAGCCCCTGTACAGTCCAACAAGTCAGCCATTGACACATATATAACAATTGTAAATACTTATAAAGAAAGATGATTCTTTCCAGATGTTTTTGCTTATAACAGCTTACTTTCCAATGAGTCATGAAAACCAAAAAAAACAAAAAAAACAAAAAATAGAAAACTGCTAGTGAAGGTGATGTGAACAAAGCTAACTCAAGTCAAACATAGATCAAGATTAATCCCACCTAGCCCGTGCTTTGCAAGTATATTTGATTAGGCTTATTTTGTAGCTTTATTACAGATACAAATACATGGTCATGAGTAAGGGTGTCAAATGGGTCGTGTTGGCAGGTTGAACCCAAAATATGACACAAACCCGAAAATCATGTCAAATACATGAATCCAATTCAACACAAGCTTTCGTGAATCGTGAGCATGGCCTATTTAACCCAACCACGACTACAACCTATTTAACCCGAAATTAATACTCCTAATTACAAAATTTCAACCAAAATTACAAATGTATATAAAATAGTTAAGCCTAAACTATAAAACTTGATGCATGTTTCTCTTTAATCTTTCAAAATTCGGAATAAGCTACCCAATCAGTTTAGGTCATTAAAACACATTTTTTTTAAAATACATTAAACTAAATGGGCGAGCAAGTGAATCCAACAGGTCAACTTGAACACAACCCATTCAACTAAACGTGCTTAGACTTTTAGACTAAAAATACAAACCTGTGAACTTTGTGTTAGGTTCGGGTCATGACTTATTTTTATGTCAGAAACTCACCCCCCTACTCATGGGTTTCTCTACATACAAAGATTTAGTCCCACCATACAAGAATAGCGGTCTTTGACTCAAAAAGAAAAGTATTACATTAACGCCAAAAGTATATTTCCATAATTATCTTGTGAACAAAAATGAAGCCTAGCTGCTTTTGTAACAACATATAAGTTAACTTAAATAAAAATATTTTTGAATCTCTCCTTTGACAACAGCAGCTAGCAGATTACCACCTTAAAGTATTTAATTTAGATAAAACTAGTCTAGAATAAAAAAATATACTAAAAGGGAAAAGTTATTTTAGAAAGACCAGACTCGAATCAATTCTGATGTACCATAAATATATATTATAGTACCAGTTGTACTAGAACATAAGTCAAGGGTAGAGAGAAAATTGTCATAAGAACCACAATGCAATAAGTTAAAGAGAGTAAAAAAGTTTCAAACTCAATATCTGCTTAAAAAATGTGCAAGCAAATTTGCAGCAAATAACGTGAAGCTTAGGCAATAAACATGAAAGTAAACTCACTATCAGGGCCACCCAACTGCGCCACAGCAACAACAAATCGTTCATGAAGCTCGTGGGTCCACCGGAGTCTTTGTTTAGAAGCTAGGCTAGCAGAGTTGTTGGCACCATTCGCCACATACATAATGCATGCACCAGTCTTTGATGCCTAATATCTTCTTGAAGCTAAACTTCAACTAGCGACACCTTTTGCTTAATATACAAGTCATTCACCTAAATCAAAGTGAATCTGCGAGTAAATTATAGAGTTCAAATCTCAATAAATCAGTAGTTGAAATCAAACTAACAAGACATAATTCATATAAAGGCAGAAACTGTTTTGAGAAATATAAACATGACAATATATCTAGCTTGCCAATCTGTAAAGAAACTAACATTGGCGTTATTTGGGTACAATCGTTCTTAAAAGTATTAGAAGTAATTTGGAATCGATATAAGCTGACTAAAGAAACAAAAATCATCATGATAAAGTAAGGCTATTAGTTCCATATCATACACATCAATATATTGACTTTACTGGTACAGCAAATTTGAACTCAATTAGCCACATCTCCCATGCTATTTTTGCGTTATCTATTCAAGTAAAAACCGAAAAAACTATGATTATTAGAATATAAAACTAGTCTTTATCTGTTGGTGAAAACTAGAAATATACGTTTTGTGAAATCAAAATGGTGAGAGATGCTTTATAGTATACGACCCTATTGAATTCTGATATTTTTCTTTTGTGTAACTATTACAGAAAATGTTAGTAACAATAAGAGCTTTATCATAATGAAAATTAAAAAAGGAAAACTAAGAACGTAATGTCTTCTAATGACAATTGATAATCTTGTACTCGTGCACATATAAATATTTTTTTTCTTAAATAAACGAAATACGTAATTTTGTATCAATGATGTGTGTACACCTTTTTGTTTCTATTTTCAATTTTAGGTATCAAAGTAATCCAATTTAAATAGACAACTTTGAACATCTTGAGAATATACTTCCAATTATTCTAAAAAATTATTTTTTTTTCAAATTGTAGTGTTTATAGCAGAGTATACATCGACATTAAAAGAAAGACATCTACTTTGATAAAGCATATAGATTGATGCATGTTAAGAACATATTCTTAGTGTTAGCATTTAAACTCCCACATACATAAACATACATGTATATTGGCTTTATTTTGAGAATATGATGAGTACTAGGTTAGTTGCCTATGTATCACACGGACGGAACATATATAATTGTTTATTTGAAGAAATATAAAATTATGAATTTATGTGAATAGATGATTTTACGTAAATATTAAGCAAAGAAACATATTAAAACATATTTAACTTACAAAGTTTTAGAAGTTTAACTGAAAAGATAATCACGCCTACAAATTTAAAATATAGTCAATTATTTAATTATAGTAATTTAAATGTAATATTGCAATTAATACAAATTAATGAAACTTTAAGTTTAATTCTAATTTAAATTACTTAATTAAATAATTGTTAAATTGGTAAGAGTCTAAGTGGTATCCTATGTGGACAGCCTAGAATGGCGTCATGTGTCCACATAGTTTTTCTTTAATAGTGTACTAGGATATAGCCCGTGTAATACACGGGTGGTTAAAAAAAATATAACAAAAAAGTTAAATTTAATAATATACTTAATAACATACCTTGCCGTCTCAAAAGTATATTAAAATATATTTATATGTCTAAAAATATGTTTAATACAACATATTTTTATCTTATGGATTCATAATAACATACCTTATGGAAGATTTTGTTTTAATAGTATAAATAGGTAGATTAAAATTACATAGCTTATTAGGTGCAAATTATAATTTTGGAAATTGTGGAGGTGGAATCCTATGTGGATAGCTTAAATAAAGGCCATGTGGAAACTATGTGTTGCTTTAATATAATAGTTAGATTAGATTAGATTAGATTAGATATTAAGAATTAAGATATATTAAGATTCAGATACTAAGATAAGATTCAATCGAGAGTCAAAGTCAAGAAGTCATAGTCAAAGGCTAGATTTGGGGAGTCAATGTCAAGGGCTAAAATCATGGGGAAATTTCCAATGGTTATTTAAAATAACTAGGCCTAGGGTCATAAGTTCATCTTTATCTTGTTTATGCTAATCAAAATTTGGGTTTCTTAACCTTTATTTGGAGAATTGCTGTCTCAAATCAGCTAAACTTTATTCTTGGAGATTAACCCATCTCGAATTGGGTCATACTATGTTACCTTTTCAATCAAATCAATCTTTAATTTTTCCAGTTTCTATCAATGGTTCCATTGCCGGGAAATCAAATGGCATCCTTGACCCAAAATAACCCAGACGGAGGCAAATCAAATTCAGAGTTTATTGGCATTCAATTGGCAGCAATCGCCGCTAAACTTGAATCCCTGAAGTCTCTCAAAGAAGATGTGGCAGCGCTCAAATCACATACCCTTTTTAAAGAAAAATCAGGTAGCGGTTTTGGCCCTGCAAAATTGCAACCTCCAGACAAATTTTTATGCAGCATAAAACAAAGTGAAACCGATCGCGAATATAGGCTGGAATTCGCCAAATGGTCGGCTCGAGTTTCCGATTGGCCCGACCATTGCCTTATTGGGGTGTTCCTAAACGGGCTTAAAGACGAGCTGAAGACTGATGCTCGAATTCACAAACCTCATACGATTTACAATGCTATGGCCTATGAGACTTGCTATGGAATATGAAGCCAAGTTGGGACAGAACTGCTTACGACCAGAGCACATGTGATATGAGCCCGTCATAAGTTGAAGGGTCCAAGGGAGACAAGGGTTGGGAATGCTGAAGAGTCCAAATAACCGCAACATTTACTACTACAATTAAGCTTATTTATATGTTTGTGTTCTAGTTTACATGATATGAATGTTTATATAATAAAAATATTAAGGTCTATTAACCTTGTATTTGGAGAATTGCCATCTCGAATCGGCTAACTGGAGACTAACCTATCTCGAATCGGGCCAACTATCTTTACGTTTCTAAATAAAATAGAGCTTCCGTTTTCTGGGTTCTATCATTTGGTTCCATTGCCGGGAAATTAAATAGAAGATGATTTAGAATACCTGGAGATCCTCTCATCTAACCCACGGTGAAAGTCACGCACCATCACCTATTCAGAATGATGTTTTCACTACTCATTTGGAGGCCATTGAAGTTCAATTAGACATCCTGGTATCCTTGAAGGATGATGTGGAAATGCTCAAGACTTTGTTATATGGAACACCTGTCAGGTGTAACAGTGAAAGTGGTGATTCTGAAATTCAACCACATGTTGGTGATGTCGGAGATGACAATAAGCCTGCGGATTTTCCTCAAGGTCCATTGACAAATCGGGTCAAGGAGGTCGATACCAATTACAATTCTGTGTCTGGAGTTTTAGGAGTTCCCGAGATCTATGATTCTATAGTAACTGATGAGATACGGGCAGGAGAAATTCAAGGAAAAAGTGATGTACAAGAAGTCATGTGCAAGGAAAAGTTGAAGTGGGTCAGATCTAGTGATAAAGACGCGGGATCCGAGACTGTTTTTGGTGTTGAGCAGTTGGCGAAAATGCCTTCTCCAGAATCTAATAATAATCATAAAGTATTGGTTGTAATAATGGGGTGCTATCCAGAAAACAACCTCGAGATCCCATCTAATCTCTGTGTTACAAGTTTGGTGGATGTAGGCCAATTGAACACCATACCTGTATCTCGTACGCCTATCACAAAATGTTGGGGAATCACACATCATATGGTTCATGAAGAGGGGCAGCCCATGATTGAATGGCTTATCGCCGGCACAATGGTCAACAAACATCAGGTTGTCGACTTGAGGACAAGTCGTTTTACCCGGCGGGATGCATTGATATGAGCCCGTCATAAGTTGAAGGGTCCAGGGGAGACAAAAGGGTTGGGAATGCTGAAGAGTCCAAATAACCGCAACATTTACTACTACAATTAGGCTTATTTATATGTTTGTGTTCTAGTTTACATGATATGAATGTTTATATAATAAAAATATTAAGGTCTATTAACCTTGTATTTGGAGAATTGTCATCTCGAATCGGCTAACTGGAGACTAACCCATCTCGAATCGGGCCAACTATCTTTACGTTTCTAAATAAAATAGAGCTTCCGTTTTCTGGGTTCTATCAACATGCACCATGTGCTCCTGCTAGATCATTATCCATTATGTATGATAGAAAATTACCTATTTCATTCACACCTTCAAGTGCGGTTCACCACTGTAAAACGGAAACATTGAAAATGGTAGAAGCTATGAAGAAAAAGATACAGATCTGTCCAGCAGAGGAAGAAAAAGAGAACCACAAGGACACTTTGGTTGAAATCAGCCTACACGCCATTGCAAATGATTTATCAGCTCCTTATGGCAAGTCTAATGGACCTATTACAAGGCACTCATCAAAGGTACAGGCCACACTTACGGTTGTTCCGGATATTATAATTTGGGAAATATGCCTGCGACAACATTCCGTTTCAGCTCATACATGGGTCCTTGAAACTGGTGGGCATATAATTGAATGGCTTATCGCTTGGCTACCAAATCCAAGCTGGAGTCACAATGATTGGCCACATTCTATGAACCGCTTCTATGAAGCGGGACTACCATTGAATGGCTTATTGCTTGGTGCACCAATTTCCTTCTTTCCGACTTGAGGACAAGTCGTTTATCTGGGCAGGAAGTATTGATAAGTATTCAATGGAGAGTCGAAGTCAAGAAGTCATAGTCAAAGGCTTTATTTAGAGAGTCAATGTCAAGGGCCAAAATCATGGGGAAGTTTCCAATGGTTATTTAGAATAAATAGGCCTAGGGTCATAAGTTTATCTTTGTCTTGTTTATGCTAATCAAAATTTGGGTTTCTTAACCTTTATTTGGAGAACTACCGTCTCGAATCAGCTAACCTTTATTCTTGGAGATTAGCCCATCTCGAATTGGGTCTTACTATGTTACCTTTTCAATAAAACCAATCTTTAATTTTTCCACTTTCTATCAGAATAACTATTAGCATTATCATCATTAGTATTAGCTTAATAGGGATGTGTCACTTTAAAGGTAGAATGAATCATATTGAGCTTGCTTCCAGTTTTTTAAGCGCGTCCTTTTTGCTTTCATCTATGCATGATAGAGACGAAGGCATTAACAGTTTAGTTACTTAAAGAGAAATGTGGACAATTGGACATATGATACAATAGGTTACAAAGTAGAATCAGAATGTTTATCATATAAGCTAATGGCAGAGTGATGATTGCCATTAAAGTACACGACAGTTTTCATCAAGTACCTTTGATGCTACAATAACTATTAGCATACTACTGAATGATGGTGTGGGTAATTGAATACACAAATTAAATGTATGTATAATATTACTGATTACATGTCCTAAATCTGAAATATATCCTATGTTTTCTTGTTTTGTACCAATACTTCCAAGCATCTCTTGCATGATACATCCATGCCATGTTACAACTAAGTGCATTTGTGATGTACACATTTAGTTATAAAAATTTTGATGTCCTAACTAGTGAGCTGTAGTGTATACAAGGGTTTCATTTTAGTGAGTGATGTATTCCGCATTAAAGTGTTAGTTGAGACGTGGCCCAACTCCTTGCTTATGTAATCAAAGATAATTCAACTGTCAAAGAGTAATGTCAGGTATCAGAGTGGCAGTTAGAAGGTTTAGGTGGCTAAAACTGTACCCCAATTCAAACAACGAAGACCACTAAGGACCATCATAAGGGTATATTCTTACAAACCTAGGAAGGTATTAGATCAAAAGAGGGCGTAACGATTAATGGTTTAAGAGGATGATCTATTGACTTTCAAGAACTAGAGTTAATAGAGCACAAATGGTCAGATACAACATGTGCAAATTTAAATGACAAATACAGTAGTATCCTATGGTGAGAAATGACAATGGAATGGTGGTTATATGAAAGTACTTGTGGTCCTACTCCTCCCCACAATTTAATGACAAAGATATGCTGGTCAGAATATGGCTAAACACAAGTAAGAAGTATCAAACAAATATGAGTAATTAGAGTGCAGAGAACTCCAAAACCAAAGCCGAGTTTGAAAAGAAGTCACTGGACATTTTCTAACCATAGGACTTAGATTATAAGAAAACAAGCCGGCTAACATCCTTTAGGTTTAGGTTAAACAATGACATTACTAAACAAAGGCACCGAAACAAAAACGACAGGAGTTGACTCCAGTCCAGCCGGCTAACATCCTTTAGGTTAGGTTAAACAAAAATTGGGTCCAGATGAGTTAAATAAGTTGGTCTAAGGTGATGTAGAAGCTATTCGAATACATAACTGAATCTGAATCGGATGATAATAAGGCTCCCTAACAATACAATACAATACAATACAATACAATACAGGAGTTGGTTGGAAATCAAGCCATCAAAAAAACATAACGGTTAATTGCTAAAAATTAGGGCATGAATTTCGGAAATGAAAGTGAATCGAATCAGATAGAAACTTACTTAGGGTTGAAACTGAGCAATACGGTTATGCAAATCGATTCGATAACTTCCGATGACTGCAAATGAAACGTAAATTTGTTTAGACGTTAAAGCAATGAATAATAATAATAATAATAATAATAATAATAATAATAATAATAATAATAATACAAAGAAAAGGTGAAACGCACAGGGTGATTTGAATATGGAGAAGAATCGGTGGATGATGATGATGATATCTCCTCCTCCTTTCTCTATGGGATGAACTGAAATGAAAGAAAGAAAGAAAGAAAGAAAGAAAGAAGGGGGTCAGGTCAACAAGGGTAGCAGATGACTACTGTATCATATTATTATTATTATTATTATTATGCTTTGCTTTTGACGTTTTTGTCCTCTTCACCCTATGTATCTTCTTTTTTTCAACTCTAGCTTTTCTATCATGACAGCGCCCGTATTACACACGGGTAGAACATATTTAAAACGTAATATATATATGTATATTATAAATTTAGTAAAATACAAATATCATATTTATATAAAAAAGGATACATTTATATAAATTATGAGACATTAAATTGCTACTTTAAATCATACAAATACTAACAAAGATAAATAAAAAGTTAAAACATCTTTATAACTTATAACATGAGAACAAAAAACACATATTAATTGAAAGTTAATTATCTAATTAAATCAACATAAAAAATGGCATGTCTCATACACAATAACTGAAATATAACAAAAATAAACATTGTGTAAATTTCAACACGGATACATTAGAAAAAAATAAACAATTAGTGATAAGAAAATTAATTAATAAAAAGAAAAACTTTACATAGACATAATTGAAGAAAACATACCTTGATGGTGTTTATGTTGTCCAAAGCAATTTAGAACCAGTAAAATGCCAAAATCCATGAATACAACACCTCAAATCAGTTACAAATTCAAACAATACCCCAATTTATATTCTAAATTACTGCAAAATTAATAATAATAAAACCCGTATTTGAATTAGTTACAAATAAAATATTTTGTTAATTAGATTACATATATAAGTTGTTTCAAAAGATTTTGATTTTAATAATTTCTATAAATAATTTTGAATGAATAATAATGAAAGTTTTCATTATATTTTGAGAAACATTTATTTTATGGTGAAACCATTTAAAACTTAATGAGTTAGTCAAACCTATAAAATAGATATTTATTCCAAAAATTTAAGAGTTTTAAAAAAAGCATTTAAACAATTTATAAGATATAAGCATTCGTTTCTAAATTTATAAAGTTAATTGATTAGGTGTTTAAACCTATAAACCTAACATATTTAAATAAAGTCAGCTACTATAAAATTAAAGATTTAAAAATTTTAAAATGAATTATTATTTTTTTTTTGTGTGTATTGATTGATAAATGCTTGTTAAATCAATTACTATTTGTTTGACTAATATTATACCAAATACAGAAATGTGTTAAATATAATAAACTAATATTTTAATTATTATAACAGTTAGGTTCATATCTATATATACTAAGATTTTCAAATTTTAAATTGATAGGTTATAAAAATAAATTAATATTAGTGAAACTTGGAAAAAGACGTATTATGAACAAAAAATCACAATATATAAACATATTTTTAAGTAACAAACATATTAAACATCATATCGATTAACCGATAATTTAAAAAAAATTCATACTTTTAAACCCTAAATAGATTAAAACATAAATCGATTAATAGGAATAGATTAAATAACAAATCTATTAACCGTTAGTATAAAAAATCATGCAGATAAACCCTAAATCCAATAACAGTGAATCAATTTGTTGTTGTTCTTCACAAAAATCGATTAAACACTAAAATACAAATCATACCTGATAATTGCAAACGATGAACATATTTGATGTTGTCTGGATTATGAAACCGACAAATAATGAAGAACCGGTTATAGATGAGGCGAATAATCTGGTTACAAACGATGGGGAGCGTTATGATTTTTGAACGAAACATGTGGCTTTTAAAGAAGAAACGATGAACAATTTAAACCTAGTAAATTTAATAAGTTTTTTAATTCTAACAATAATTAGAATAATTAATATCATAAGTACATTAATAAATTACAAAAATATAAAAGTTAATATCATTGATTAAAATTTTATTGTGAATATGTGGAAATTAGATTTATGGAAGGTTGATGACATGAAAGCTTATTTGGACAACCAAGGTGAAGGACATGTGGACAAAATTGTGTTGTTTTAATATATTAGTTAGATTATTATTATTATTATTAGTTTTTTATTTTTTTTCTTTTTTCTTTCAACGGCTTTAGTTGTATATTGTGTAACTAGGTTAGCTACCCGTGCACAACACGGGTTTAAGAAATTAATTTTATAACTCCAAAACGTTTGAAATATTAATAACGAAAGTCATGATTAGATAAATTTGCTTATTAAACAAAAAGGTACAAACAAACATTACAATTATTAGATAAATAAAATTCTTGTGACTAATACATTGATCATAAACGGCAAATCAGTGACGTTTTCCAATGAAATGAGATTTTCTGGGTATTCTACACATGCTTGACTTTTAGCACATTTTCAGCAAGTGTATGCCTATTAAGAAAATACTGATTCAAAGTTAGGAAATTAAGTTTTAAACCCAGCTTGATTGCGTCTTCATTCCCTGAAAGTTTAATCAAGTTGTGATTGATGAATATAAAAAAATAAAAATGATGTTGAAAATTTACCTCCCCATCCATTATAATGTTATCACATTCTGCTATTTATAACACTATATAATTACCAAGTTGTTAATGAATTAATTTGATATAAAAATGTCATCACGTTTTGCTATTTGTAACACTATAGAATTAGCAAGCTGTTAATGAATTAATCGTTTGCTTTGGAAACAGAATAATTATTTTGATTATTAATCAAATTTCCATAATTTATATAATAAAACACAAAATTTGTTGTTGATATAAATAAGTTTGTAACTGAACTGAAGGATTATATGTAATTTAGGTTGACATCTAAGTTCCCACAGAAATTAAATAGCACAGTCAACTTGTTAAATTAGATGGACTCGTTGTAAAATCGTAATTTGAATAATTTGAATTTCACATAGCAAAACGTGATTCAAATAGTTTGACAGGTTTTGTTATTTGAAAACATTTTTAGAGGACTGTAATTAGGGAGTAAAATGCGAAAAGTACTATAATTAATTAATTATAATTTCTATTCATAAATGATATATTCAATCATAGAAAAAGTCATAGAAAACTTGTCAGTTAGTAAAAATTAGTAGTTATTTTCAAGATTAAAATTATACAATCAACTCAATTGTTTTTCAAGAACTTAAATGAGTCAAACCGGGTTAGGTCAACCTCGAAACATATTTTTGTAGCATATAAAAAGTGATACCAAGTTATTTATAGCAAACATTAGATAAGATATGATTTATTTATTTAAAAATCACTTAATCATCATCTTGACTATTATTTTAAGAAGAAAAAAACATTTTATAAATTTTTGAAAAAGAACATCGAATGGGTATCATATGTCATGTGAACACAAAATCGTACAAAAATCATATATAAAATTAAAAAAGAACATTTTATTTAAAATTACAAAACAAACATCAAATAGTTATGCAAGTGTTTACGTTTAAGTATAACAGAAAATATTTGCAGTGAAAGTGTTTGAGAAGCCTAAAAAAAGATTAGGCTAAAAGAAAAGAAGATTTATAGGCCTGCGGACAAAAAAAAGTTTGTAAATATAATTTCATTTTTGTTACAAAGTCAAGATTATGGCGAAGCTATGGTTTTTTCATAACTATTTTTATGACTATAATTTCATATAAAAAAAATCCTAGTACAGATACATATTTGTAAGCACGGAATCAAAATTGGCTAAACCTGTATAAGATAGATTAAATTATAATATAAATGCAATTAAAAATTCAGAAAGATTACGAATTTATTATATATGATACCTTAGACACAAGAAAAATGATGAACGGGTAGGTGATGATTCAGATTCATTTCCTGTAATTAAAGATTGATTTATAGTTTCTCAAAGAAACATTACCAAACTCCAGAAAAATGATTTAGGGTTTCCGATATGATATGAGAGAAATGGAAGAAAGCCAATAGTTCTAGTCGCCGGTGATTTTGAAGATGAAAGTAGAACTTTCTGATTTAGGTTTTCTGGAGATGAATTCGAAGTATTGCTGCTAGTGATTTTGGAATTTGGGATTGATTTGACATATCAATGATATGAGAGATTGGAATGTTAAACATTAGGAAATAGACAAGAAGTAGGGTTTCTGGAAAATCGCCAATGTGTTTGTCAGGTTATAAGTCGTTAATTGGGTCGGGTAAGGATATGAACCGGGTTTGTAAAAGGAATGTGGTGGGAGGCGGGAAATTGAAATGAATGATGGGCTAAAAAGAGGACACGTGATATAAGGAAACCTTTATTTATTAATTAGTATAGATATCTGTTTTCATTTTTTTATTTTATTTAAATGGGTAACCTAAATCAACATGTTGAAGCGCTGTAAATATGGTTAGACAGACTGTGTTTGAAACCAAAAGTTATGAGTGGTATGAAAATCTTGAGAATTGGGAGCCATTGATATATGCATCATCACAATCTAAAAAAAGGTGTTGCACGACATGACATGACAATGTGGTTGATAGGAAGAACATGAACACCAACTAAAAATACAGATCAATGGGAGGCTAGGCAAGATAGCTGCATGATGGCCTAAAGAATAATGTTGAAACCGTATGCTATGTCGATAAAGGAGTCCAAAGTTCTCTGACTATAAATACTACTTCACACACAACGAGAAAGATGTTAGTAAGCTAATACGCTCACTTTGCTACTTACTATTTCAAAAACAATACTTACACTCACATCGTGCAGCAAAGAGAAGTCCATCGTCATTGTGACGAGACTGACTACTGTTTCCTTGTTTAACAATTCAAGAAGAAGATCCCAATAGACATTCTAAGAGTTCACCATCAATACAAAGTTCTCAACCCAACCATGAGAAATTCTATGCCAACGTTATTTGCTAAGGGCTTTTCCAAAGATAATACCATACTAATCTTACGATCTTGTGTAAATTTCAGATATCTGGACACTTAGGATGCTTTTCGTTATATATTATGTTTTTTGCATGAAATATAATTTGTCAAAGAAATTGAAAGTTGAAATATTGGATTTTAAATTAAAAGTTTTCAAAAGGAATTTGAATCAATATGGAAATTATTTTGAATTTGTAATGAATTTGAGATGTAAAGAATCATAAAGGAATGGGAATATATCACTATGGCACCCACCTACTTGTTGCTACCATGGTCGCCTTCATCTTGTTGCCCTGACTCAGCCTTCGTCGTTGACTGACCACCCACCACAACCACCATTGTTGTCGCCCCGACCACCCACGTTTGTCTCTTCAACCACCACTAGGACAACAACAATGGGTGGGGTAGTAGTAATGGCCGAGGTGACAGGGTTAATAATTGTGGTGGCCATGGGTAGAGTGGCTGGTAAGAGGTGGTAGGGGTAAGGGCAATCGTGGCAACAATGGTTGGGTTGGGTGGTGGTGCATGACAAATGGTGGTAGGGAGCGGGGAACTGGTAGTGGTAGGGTGGGAGAGGGTATGTGAGGGTGGTAGATGTGACGACGGTGAGAGGTCAGATTTCATTTACTTTGGTTGAATTTCTTCACATTCTTGAAAGGATTGTCGAATTCCTTTAAATGAAGGATTTGATGAATTAATTTGTATTTGATCTCAGTTGTCAACCAAAAACATAAAGATTGGAATTGATATTTCATTTGCAGCAAATCTACGAATCAAACACATGATCATTGAAACACTAATTCTAATTTCATTTAATTTTGCGAACTCAACTAACCATAAGTTTTTTAATTTTTGAAGTGAAGTTGTAGAAAGTAACACCTAACAACCTGATCTTTAACATGTAAATAAGAGGGACTTTTATAATCTTCGTTTTTTTCTATTTAATTGAATATGAATATATGATCATGAAATGGAACATCAATAACTCTTAACGAACTTGAAAGCTAGTGAAAATTTCCTTTATTTCTGTTTGATATAATATCTTCACATAGGTTTTTTTACATGTTTTTTTTTCTAATTGTGCTTATTTACGTGTTTTTCATTCTAGAATTTACTTTCTAAGTATGCTCTTAATATTATTAAGTAATTGATCATGTTCTATGGTTTCTTATATCGTTTGATGCTCATGTTTCTTTTTTATATTATAGATGTTGGTGATTTGCATTTGAATGCGAGTTAGGATTTGTGGCAGGCTTATTTTAGTTGCCCATGCTTCAAACCGGGTCTAGATCACAAATTTTCATCTAGTGCTTACTTGAACAATTTTATTAGGATTTTCATTAAATAAAAAGCATCTAAAAGGTGATACTAGTTATCTATAAACTACAATCAATATCAAAATTACATTATAGGCTAACATGGCCCATTTTTCATTAGAACCTTTGAATGCAACTTCAAATTCACCATATTTATTTAAAAACAAACTCTTGAGACATACTAGAACTTTAGAAGCATATATTATAGTATAGAATATCTAAACTAAGGTATAACATTCTGGTTCAAAACTCTCTTTTAAAACACCCACTTAAAGTTCAAGAACAAAGTGAAACAAAAGATTTTGCCAGGACCTACTTCAAAATCTCAACTCTATTTTAAACTCAAGTTTTTTTCTCTAAAATTCTATTATGGAACTAAACTAATCCCTCAACTTGATTAACTTCTCACCTCTTTTAATGACAAATATAGTCAACAATGATATTAACTATTTTCTATTCTTAATAAAATAAAAAGTGCTTTCCTTCTACTAATATGATAATTACATGTTTGAATACTTTAATAAACAAAACTAGAGATGCTTAAGTTGGTTTCAAGAAAATTTCTAATCTTTATATGCAAGATTTGAAGGTTTTTAGCTCCATTCTATGATTCATCCTCCATTAGCAAGGGTTATTTATTCTCTATTTTGTAACCTATATACATGATTTGTTATTAGACTTCCTTTGTGTCTACTTAGATTTGTGAAGCTCATTAATTTGAGACTTGGTTGTGTTGATCCATATTTGTGGGTTTATATAATAAACTTTATTTAAAATTTTTAATATTATATTTAGATTGGTTGTGGATTAGCTTGTGGTTGTTTCTTGCATGTTTGTTGGCATTTAATCACCCACATGTTTACTCCTTCATTTATGTTACATGTTTGTGTTTGGCTATCTTTAGGTGGTTAACTTATATACGAAATAATTAAACAACATCAATCTTGAAAGTTACATAAAAAAGGTAATTTTTACTTCTTTCCTATTTGTTATTTGTCTTTGTTGTTATTATAATTGTGTTCTTAATGTTTGGTGTTTTTGTTTTGTTGTCATTAACCTTATTAATGTTGTTGTTGTTGTTATTATTATTATTGTTATTATTTATATTATATTACTATTTGTTAGTTTTATTATATTATATTATCGTAACTTTCTTATTAGAGATATTTAAGAATGTTAATAAAATTTAAAAGAGTGAGAAACCTAAGTTATAATTTCAGGTTTTGATGGGGTTACTTTCAAGTTTCAACCATACATCCTCACTTTCCCACCTTCTATGTGATTCCTCTTGTCTCAGTTTAAATAGTTTTATTAAATGAAAATGAGAGATTAGTAACATTAAAAAGGATATTAATTAAAATAATCATTTAAATTGGAGTCACTAATTGTTTCAACGGTTAGCAAGTCACCATGTATTGATTATATCCGTAAAAGGCTCTACTAAAGTTTATTCATGTAACACATATAAATACATGGGAAGGGTTCGAATTCACCTATTAAACCTATCAACCTAAAATTCTTCAACCTGTCGGGTCGACACAATTAAAACCCCTAATTTTAACCCGATAAGGCGATAAGCACTCTTAACTTATTGTTGTTCTTTCTTACATTTAACAGTATTCTATCAATAACAAATAAGATCAAATTGATACTTGATTGAACTCAAGTTGTTGTGAATATTTGAATTAACTGTGTTTATATTATCCCTATTCATTTTTACTTCAATATTGTCAAAAAAGTTACCATAAACAATATTTAAAAAAAATATATAATCAACAAGCCTTTTGTTTTTAGTTTTTACACATCACAACTCACTAATTAACATTAACAAAATCCAATACCATACTACAGTCTTGTAAATTGCAATGAAGGATTAGTTTTCACTTTTCAGAGTCTATAGGCATGCAAATGCTTAGCCCATCTTCTAGCCATATAAGGATCATGGTAGTCCCAACTTCCAGCATTACTACTCCTACCATCTTCATCTTCACCACCACCACCATCGCCCGCCTCCCGCTTCTCCCCCGAGGCCACCATAACTTCCCCAGTCCTCATGCATTCCCGCACTCCGTCTTCCACATAACTATACTCCACACAAGCCTTAACCATATTCAAAGGAATCCTCCTTTCTTCCCCACCTCTAAGTTCACCAAGCCTTACAACCCTACCATCTTCTCTAATCCTCAACTGAATATCTCTTACTTTATCCCCCAAAACCCTACCCAAAAACACCTCAAACTCATGCATCACGAACCCGTTTGAAGTCCCAAACCCATACCCAACATGAAACCGATGAATCTGGACTGCTGCTTCCATGTCAAACCCATGGTACGGTCTTGTCGGGTTATCCGACAAATGAACGATACACGATTGAGGGTTTTCATAGGCCCGGTCCACTAACACCTTTACACCTTTCTTTAACCCCTCAACAGGGTCTGCTTGACCCATGTAGAACAACCGGTCGATTACTTGAAGTGCAGCCCGTTTACCATACGATGTCATCCGCCTGAGCGGGAACACACGGGCTGCAGCGGATGAGTACGTGACAACCGCTAACCGGTCAATGGGCCGAAGCGAGAAAACCACCAATGCCATGGATTGTTTTATGAGCCGAAGATGTGGCCCGTTTGGACACGCAACTAGTACCAAATCAATAGCGGGTTGATGGGCGAGTCTTACACAGAGTCTGTAATTGTAACCGGGCTGCGAAGATGAAGAGGGCCCAAACGGTTCGGGTGATATGGAGAGATGGAGACGTGGCCGGTGAACATTCTGATCGGGTTCGATTGGGTCGTCATCGTTATAACGAGCTGCACGGAGGATTGAGCGTCGGTGAACTCGGAAAGTGGCGATTGAGTCATCGAGGATTTGGAGGGCGGGGTCATCGGTTTGGTTGGAATAAAGGAAGCTGCAAGGTGGGATCTTTAAGTTTCGGGGCAGGTGGGTCCATTGGGCCCGGCATATAGGACAGGTGACTCCACCGTGGCGGACATTGGAGGCGATGCAATCAAAATGAAAAGCATGAGAGCATTGGGCTGTGAATATAGCTTGGCCTGGAGCTGTGCATGCACTGTAGTTCAGGGGTTCTAGACAGATTGCACACATAGTCTGCATTTAAGAAACAAAGAACTGTAAATTTTTTGAGCAGAAAAATCGAATAACAAAACCATAGCCAAACCGATGGTTAGGTTATAACTTTACTGATAACTGATTTCTATGGTTCAGTTACCGGCTATGGTTAGATGTGCATAAATAACTGAATTAACCGAACCTACATTAAAAGGTTATGTTATATTTTTCATATAAATAACATATTAGAAGACACTTATTGGCCTGTATAAACCAAAATGTTGGTAACATATTATGTTTTACAAAGAAACAATTGGATTTGTTCATTGAAATTAGCTTGAATACATCAACGCTCAAAGTTGGTTGCTAACCGAACCATCATTTACTGTAACCAAATTAAACGAACCATTTATAAACGAAAACGATCGGTTATAAAAAAATAAAAATTGAACAATGAAACATTGGTTATAGGTTTGGTTTTAGCCCATAACCAAACCTTTCAACCTATTCTCACCCATAAAACAAACCAACCTCCAGTTATTCTTTAATTAAAATAAGTGAAATGAAAACTTTCCAGATTGATCTCACATACATAAACAGCATTTCATGTGGTAAAAATGGTTAAGTCAGAAACCAGCCAGAAAGAATCATGGAAGATTATAACATAAATTTTATTAAAAAAAAACCTAAAACTGTAAGTCATCCATAAATTGAACTACAAACTCCATTAAATAGGCTTTTGAGCAAACTCAGTCAACAAATTGACCTAATTGACCACCAAATTAGCCCCATTCCTGTAATCCGAATCCGAATTCGGTAATTCCTAATTCCAATTGACTCAAATCCATCCCACATTGAAAGAATTAAACACAGTGAGACTTACCTTGGCCGGATCTACGTCAGAAGTGACGTCATCGAAATTAACCGGAGGAGAATGATCAATCGGAGCTAATATTACCGTCTGTAACAAGCAATTAAACATAAAAACCTAAAATTCGCAAGTAAATAAAATAAAAATCAGGCAGATTCAATTAAACTGACATCGGAGTTAGTAGCACAGGTAACAGTAACAGTAGCGGAAAGGGTGTGGTTTTGGTGTTGTCGGGAAGAAGAGAAAGAGCCGCAAGGATGAAGCAGTTTCCGAGCAACCTCCCGGAGGTTCAATTTACCCATCAATTCAAATTCAAATTGGATTATTATTAAAATCCGGCGACGGCATTGAGAGCAGGCCTCATTGTCGTGTTCCACCTTCTTCCAATTCTCGTTTTTTATTTTATTACATATATATATATATATAGAGAGAGAGAGAGAGAGAGAGAGAGAGAGAGAGAGAAGAGAAAACCCAAAGATACAGGCAGGCACACAGTAGTAAGTGTGTGACTGTGATATGATTCTTGTTGTTTATTATACCAGTACTCGACACCCTCGAATTTCGATCCCACTAACAATTTAATTAAAAATAAAGGATAATTTCCCGTTTCCAAAAAGAAACAATTTAGAAATAAGTGTTATAAACTAGTCGTTATAAGTAGATTATGTAAACATATAAATAGTATGTAGAGTCAATTAACATGTTACATGGCTATAAATTAACTGTGATAAAAACGCTCACTAATCATTCAATCATCACGAATAAAAAACTTGAATGTCTCATAATCAACGCACCTTTAATCACGAAAAATAGATCTTCCAAAAGACTAGCTCATTGACCAATGCCAGATTGCCATCCTGTGTTACTTGCTCTCAATTTATTGATTTATTTTATTTGATAATTAATAATTAATTAATGCCAAGTATTTTAAGTTAACTCTCTTTCTTTAACTAATTAAACTTTTTCCAACGAATTTCTCTCTTTTTTATTTTACCTAACAAAAACTCAACTTTGATGTTTACGGAAGGTGCGGAACGATATGGCGTTTAACAACCTGACAGTTACGATGGAAAGTGCGGTGAAGGATATCAAAGCTCTTAGCTTTCTTTTGGTTAAAAATAGATCGGGTGAGTCACACTTGTCGTGAGAGGGTTGATATAGAATCAAAGTGTAGCTTGTGTGTTTGTATACGGTTGTGGACTTGTGGTGTCCTTTGTTGATGGTCTTTTGAACGTGAGCTAGTTTCTTGTTATACCGTGTCATTTGTAATCTTGGTTTCTTATATTATGTGTTTTTGTTGATTGTTAAAGAAAAAACAAAAACCAACCTCATTACCAAATTATCTTAATTAACCTACATATTGTCTGGTTTATATAAATACACAAATAAATAAATATGGTTATTCCTAAATGTATAATATATAAGTTTAAGATAAAGGTTTTGTTGGATATAAAATATTGAAAAAAGAAATGTTTTAGAAGTAGATGTGTCATGATATATTTAATACACGATCAACTCGTTATTCTTGGTTCATATCAATCCTCTTCTCGATAGTGAGTTGTGATTCTCGTCTAGACTATTATTGGCCCGGATGCCGTAAGATTTGGTTTATTTGCATGATATGTCATCAATGCTCTAAATATACAATGTTATTCAATTTTTATACATTTAATATAAGTCTCATTAAAATTGAATTATTTCCAAACTCAGATTTTAATATAATTTATTATTATATAAACAAATAAATTTAGCAAGCATTAATTACTAAACTACATCTCAATTTGGATGAAAGAGACATGGTTTTAATTTTTTAACCTGGCCTTTATTTCAAACACAAAATGCAAATAATCGTATTAGTTTTGAATTTTGTTTTGCAAACCACCTCCAAATGACGAGATGTGATTTGGCAATGTTTTGATGAACCTCTTTTATATTGTGTGGTCTCTTGCTAGTTTTTGGTTTGGTTATATTTGGGATGTGTATCATACGAATCGTCATTGTTCCAAAGTTAAATTATGTTTTATTTAAATGCCGTTGGTCTTGATAATAGATAAGGTCGAAATAGTAAACTAGTCATCATCGGGCCATTATTAGTTTGATGTTGTGGCTTATTCGCCTGGTAGTCACCAACGCTCTAATATTTTTATATTGTACATAAATGCTAACGTTGTATTTTAAATATCTATATTATTCGTACATGCTAATGGTTTAGGTAACATTTAAAGTTATCAATGACATTGATTTTATTAATGATTCTTAGACAAACCACAAAAGGACACAAGAAGAGGGACCCCAAAGAAGATAAAAATGTCTCCCACATAAAGAACTAAAGTTCTTCCGACTGCATTTTCTTCATTCTAACATTTTAACTTCTTTTACTCTCCAAAACAAACAAGTGTCTAATTTGCAATCTAAAGTTAAAGAACAAAAAAAGGGCCAAAGTAGAAGTTGGTTTCTTTACTTTAACTAGTTTGGGGGTGGGGGTAGGGGGTAACAATATTGTAACATAAGTAAAGGCAATACATATAGATTTGAAACCAAGCTTTTTTGGTTTTGGCATCAGTTCCAAACACATACCTAACTTAACATGTTTAATCATATCAAACTGCACATGATTCCTATTCTTGTTATCTGCTTATGTATATTCGATATAAATTATTTTACACGAATTTATTCCATATAATAGTACGTGTTGAAATATTATAATAAATAATAATAAACTAATTTAATGTGTCACTATTTTGTTTATTTTAACATATTTTATTTTAGGTATATTGGTTTTTAATGATCCCAACTATTGCCTTTTGGTCACTGCTGGTCCCAACTAATGAATTGGCTACTAATGGTCCCAACTTTTAAAGAATTTGTTTCTAACGGTCCGCGACTAACAGAATCCTAACGTCGTTAGTTTCAGGTCGCCGGAAAAACGGTTTTGATCGGAAAACTCAATTTTTTTCCCCGAAAACTAAACGTTTTCGTCTCAAACATCTTGGTAACTTCGTATCGGACCTTTAGGAACCTTTTTCTAGTAAAAGCCCCAATTATTGAGGTCGCCGGAAACCTTAGAACCATCGTCGGAATCGGTTGATGGTTCTCAAGTGATGGTAGTTGGTTAGCGGTGAGTGAATTGGCGGTGGTTGCGGTGTTTAGGTGGTGTTTTCTGGCAACAAATTTGAATTTTCCGACCAAAAACGTTTTCCCGACGACCTGAACTAACAGCGTTAGGATTCTGTTAGTCGCGGACCATTATGAACAAATACTTTAAAAGTTGGGACCATCAGTAGCCAATTCATTAATTAAGACCAACAGTGACCAAAAGGCAATAGTTGGGACCATTAAAAACCAATATACCTTTATTTTATATGAAAAACTATAGAGTTAAGTGTCATTTTGGTACCTGTGGTTTGACTAACTATTCAACTTTAGTACATATACTTTATTTTATGCAAATGACTATCCAAGTTTCAAAAAACTTGCATTTTTAGTACTTTTTTTAACTCCGTCTATTTTATCAGTTAAGTCAAGGGTACTTTGGTAATTTTGTAATTTTCTTAATTTTTTATTTTCTTTTAAATGCCTTCCATCCTTTTAAATGCCGGCGACATTCACCCCCACCAGAAGTCCACTGTCGGAAACTACTTCAGCTCGTCAGCGAACGCACCAGGTTTGCCGGAAATGTTCGTGAACTCCATCGTCGTCGTCGCTTCGTACTGAACCATCATAAGCCTAATCCGTCGCTGCTCGTTCTTCTCCACCGTTGTCGAATACTGTGGTGGAACCCTAGCCGCCATCATCATCGTCATCGTCATCGTCATCGCCACCAATTGAACCAGTAGCAGCGGCGACGACAAACCTGGTATCCGACACAGTATCCGACATGGTGGAGAAGAACGACCATGGTGGTTCAACTGACAGTATCCGACACAGTATCCGACAACGTACCAAAAATGCAAGTTTTTTGAAACTTGGATAGTCATTTGCATAAAATAAAGTATATGTACTAAAGTTGCATAGTTAGTCAAACCATAGATACTAAAATGACACTTAACTCAAAACTATAATATAAATATTCCTATTCATTTTTTGTTAGCATAGTCTATTTTATATGATAATTAATGCTATTTAGTTGGGAAATAATGTTTATGAAAATGTAAATTATGAAAATTTCATGCTATATATGTATGGCCAAGCTTTGTTATTATATATGGATATAATTGAATGTGTTTGTGTAGACCCCCAAATACATCTAGGCTTCTAGCATCCACAAAGTATTTTTTGTGTATATATAAATTTTATGTGGATTTAAATTTCAAAAGAAAGAAAGAAAAGAAGCATATTCGGTTGATATTATTAGCAGTTGAAAAGCATATATTGATACGAAAAATAATCAAACTTGTCATGTTTGGATCGGTGAGTCTCGTAGTTTAGTAACACAATTCGTAACGTTACAACTCGTTATTCTTATATGCATGCCTAATTAGCATACAATAAGAGTTTTTTTACCTTCAACGTTACCATACTCATTCATCTTATATGCAACATATTTTTTTATTATTTAGTTATATGTGATGTAGATGTGACAAAAAAGAAAAAAAACAATAAAACCTAAATGACGCACATAGCCAAGAACATCCTCCAAATGCATCTATAACCTAACGCAGCAACACTGTTTGTGGGGAGTGCGGATGCCACATCATCACGTGCGCCTGTTTGTCTTCGTGTTTTGGAAAGCCTATATATAAAAAGTTGGCCTGTATGTAAGTCGAGTTAAAATTAGAACTAATTTTAAAGTATAAAATTTATGGCTAAACATGTTTATAAATGGTTATGTGCGTTTAGATTAAGGTTGATCATTTTCTTTAACACGAATAATTATGTGCATTCTTTGTCTGCCCTTTAATTCTACTCTGAATCTATAATCTTTGTCCACCATAAGTCTTGAACTCTCATAATAAGCAAGTTATTTTAACGCCTTTGTACAAATGAGTCCTTGATTATAAATACAAATGCGTAGTTGATAATAGATGTGTGGGTCAAAAGGTGTAGAAGAAGATATGATGAGAATAGTGGCTTTAATGGGTAGTGCTCATTTGCCACCTGAAAAGAAGGTAAAGTTTGACAACCACCCAAGATTCTTATTTAAAAGAACAATAACAAATACAAATACAAGTTGTATCTTCCATCCAACAAAAGGTAATCAACTATTAGATTTGTATTCATCAAAGGCATGGGACTAGAAGTTAGAGACCGTTGACTAGGTCAACCAACCCTTTCTTTTGTCTTTAAATGATAGTCCGTCAGTCCATGACTTGTGTATCGTTAGTCAGTCAGTCAGGTAACGATATGGAATCAGCGCATGCTATCGAATGTCCACTTCATTGCAGAGACAACATTGCGTGGTCCTCTCAATTATATATGAGTTGTAGAGAATATTCAATCTTTTAGTTTCTTTTGTAGTTGAGCTATGACTCTTGATTCGGGAGAGAAGGTATAGTTATTAGTATTTGTACTCTCTAATATGTCAAATGATTCCTTTTAACTAAAACGTTTAAAAGAAAATAATATTCCTTGGTGTATTAGTACAGGAACAAAGAGAAGGTGGATGTCCATGAACTTGATTGGAAAATACAAAACCATATGTTAGGTTAGCATAATTAAATTAAAATATGTGATATAATATGGAAATTAAACTGATTGAGTTATATCGAAAGCTAACAATATAGAAACAAAGATGTATTAGATACCATTTAAATAAGTCCAAGAATACCAAGCGAAATAAGTCAATGACATTATTTACATCAATCTAAAGACAACCATGAGAGAAAGCAACGCAGGATACAAGTGAAATAACGAATAGTTACATGTTTAACAAGACTAAATGTTTATGTTTAAGCAATACCTAATTTCTATCTAATGAAATCTTTAGAAACTTCAACTTTATGACAACTAATACATTCATTAGGATGTGCCTTAATAATATATAAAGCCACTTAGGGTAGACGTATGGGAGAAATAGCTGGGGCGGGAGATCGGGAGAGAAAGCCAGAGGTGTTGAGGTGGACAGCTGGGAGAAAGAGGGCGTATGATCTTTTTATTTTTTTAAAGAACATATTCAATATTAATATATAATATTAGGTAGTGGCTTTCGTGTTATGGGGTTTATTTAGGTTTTTATTTTTAATCAGTTTGCTATTTTAGTTTTTGTAGTGACTTGTTTTATTTTGTTTTGATTTAGTACAATTAGTTTGTAATGCTTATTATATTTTAATGTTTGAGCTATTTCAATTGTGATGTGTAGTTTTTTTAGATTTTTAACAAACAAACATAAACAAACACAAACAGCTCGTTCAGTAATTTTAAGCACGTTTCAGCACATAATCAGCTTGTTTATCTGCAGTTCAGCATGTTAAACATCACGTTTTCAGCACGTTTCAGCAGCTTCGGCATGCTAAATAGCTTGTTTATCAGTATTTCAGTACGTTTCAGTGTGCTAATAGCTCGTTTCAGCATGTTTTACACCGGTTTCAGCAAGTTTCAGCACGTTTACAACAGTTCAACACTTAAACAACGCGTTTAAGTATGTTTAATAGCATATTTCAGTTCTTTTAGCAAATTCAGCACGTTTTAACTTATTAAAACAAGAGAAATCAGCAACAGCTGCTTGTAAAAATAGTGAACAGCAGATAGTCAGTACGTTTTGGCCCGTTTATCAACAAATAAAGTCAAACATCCACTCTCTAAACAAACTTCAAACTATCGCCACTCGAGGGAACAATGTTAATATGATATACACATCAAACTTCCTAATTCCCTGATCCGGAAACACACCCGGCTTCGACATATCTTCTAAAACACTATTCGCCTCTTCCAATCTCTTAAATTTACACAACCTGTCTATAACCGTTGCATATGTATAGCTTAAACGCTTCGTCTATACACCCACCTCTACATAACCCTCCAATAATCACATTATACGTCACCAAACTCGGCTCACACCCGTTCTCCGTCATCTTTCCAAAAACCCTTTTCGCCTCGACCAACTTCCCGTCTTTACACAACCCACTAATCACATTCGTATAAATATACACGTCTGGAACGATTTTCAACTCAAGCATTTTATCATACACCTTGCATACCAACTCCGTTTTCCGACACTTCCCCAAACCCGTCACCAACAAATTAACGCAACCCAAATCTGGAAACCGCTCCTTAACATTATCCCGTAACACAACACACACAACTTCATCTAACAACCCTTTACTCTTATACCCATCAACCACCATTCCATATATTAAACACCCAAATTTTAAACCGAAACTCTCATTCTCACAAAACCCATCAATTGAATTGATAATGACCAAAACGGGCATCCGCGTATCGATCATTTGGCCCAATAAACCCTTGGTAAGCCTAAATCGATTCGAATTACACAACGTCGTGGAAAGAATCAAGAACGAATTCGAGTGTTGAGCAATACCCAGTTCGTGAATTGACCAATTGAAGAAGTGGAGAAGACGAATTGGGTGTAAAGCATGTGGGCTTTGTTGGATGACAGATTGGATGATGTTAGGGTTGAGGTTATTGAGAAGATTATGGGATCGATTGTAATGACATGAGAGGTTCTAACCCATTTTTCTAATCTGGGTACCAAGACCCGTGGAAAAGTACCCATAACTCGCGAATTTTTAAAGGGTGAATAAATGATAAGCCAATATTCATGAATGGAGCAATCTGGTGGCACGAGAGGGGGGGGGGGGGGGGCGTGAGGGCTTTAAATGTAGACAATTATGTGTGTGTGTGTATATATATATATATATAGATAGATAGATAGATTAGATTTTTAGGTTCAACATTCAGGTTGAGCGTTATGGGATTGCCATTGGCAAGGGTGGTAAGGTGGTTATGGTGTAAAATATGAGGTCCAAGATTTAAGATTTTTTTTCTTAAAGTAGTAGGTTTATTAAGAAAAAGGTGGTTTATAGGTTCTTGACATTGGACTAAATGGATTTTAGGTATCCAGCCATTTAAAATAGCTGGATTGGGGTTGTGAAGAGTATGGTGAATGCCGATGAGATAGAAGAGGGGAGTTTGTTGATCATGGTTTGACTAAAGAACAAGTCACCATATTGCTTAATTTGAATAAGGAGGATGTGGAGGTCTTGGAAAACAGGTAGATGCTGAGTTTGAGGATGTTGGAGATGTAGGAGTTGATCCGAGTATTCTATCCGGGGATACTTACTTTGATGATGTGGAGATGGAGGACATCACAGCCGAGGAATATCCCGACATGTACACGAAGAACAATTCTGACGAAGGATTCCTTTTGTCACAACAGAATATTTCAACATTGCTGAAGAACATTTAGAGAAAGAAAGAGAATGGGAAAGAACCAGAACCAGAAAAAACGAGAACTTCGGATGATTTGTTGCAGTATAACGCGAAGAAGTTGAACAAATGGCTAGAGGCTATGAGATAAGCTCAAAAGCAATACTACATACAGTCTAAAGCCAGATTATTAGCAAACCAAATGAAAAAGTTCATCAATGTCAAGACGGTTAAAGGCGAGATACTTACGTGAATGTACTAGCCTGACATGAAAGTCTACTTTGTCAAATGGGAGAACGGAATTCAGTATTTTAATCATTTTGTTGATATTCTCTCCATGCCTCATTGGGACATGTGTACATTAGCCTACCGATCGTTCATGAACCGTGGGAAAAACGAGTTAATTGAATGTTCTATAGAATTATTGTTCACGAAGCTTATCATGGTTTTAAATTCTTCAAGCCCAGGGTTCCTAAAAGACAACGCATTGACAAGATTGATCCTCTATGGGGTGGAGAAAGCTGATCTTAAAGGTTAAACCGTTGCGCACTCTGAAGAAAGTTCCTTTAAAGGTTATTCCACTGAGCTTTTACAAGGAATTCAATCGGTGGTATGATGACCGTCGTTCGAGTCATGCAAAAACCTAATTAACCTATGCCGCTAGGGTAAGTCAGGTATCGTATCCACAAGGAGTATGTGGTCAGTGTATGTCACTCCCGACCTTAGGGCCTAGCCGTATGACCAACAATTGGTACTGGTTCTGTTAACTTATCAAAGTTTGATTACGCAACAGAAAATATCCAATAAAATATTTACTTTCATAAAATAGGGAATTAAATACCCTTTTTCGTTTGACAAAATTTCTTGTTTTAAACCAAGTTTTACATATGCTTCGTTTACAAAATTAGATGAGCCATCAGCTGTATTCCATTCCTAGCAATCTTCTATCTCCACCTGCATATCCACTTTTATACCTTACTCTGATTACATGAAAACACTTTTAAAAATACGTCAGCTATATGCTGGTGAATAACGCTGACTCGATAAAAGGTTTTCGTAATTCGTTATAAGATAACACCAATAGCATTCAACGACTCAGTGGGTCTCAAATCCCATCTCATCGGAACTAAACATACGCACAGACCACTTAGTGGATGGTTACGCGCCCTAGAGACAGTCACTTGCCTCATGGCCAGTATGTCTTTAGTGTGCCCACTACAGGTCATATATGTAAGGATCCAGACATATGTGTATTTTATTCTGAGTGTCTAATACTACCTTGTATTAATACATTTTAGAGGATTTGAACCAACCTTCATGTAAACACTTTTCTAACTCTTCACATATGGATAACCCTCCATAATCTAAAAGAGTAAAGGTAGTACATATTCATGATATAAAAATATTATACGTATTCACGTTGTAAAGAAACTTTAAACATATTCATGCTATAAAAAGGTTGAGCGTATTCACTATTAAAAAGGTTGGGCGTATTCACCTTTGTTATGATTAGTGGTACTCGCTGATTTGTGCTTGATCGTTACCTCGAACTTATAATACGTGAATAATAATTAGATCAACGATCTAGCTTTAGACCTTTAGTCTATTGGCATAACATTTACCTTGACAATCATTTAAAACATAAGGACCTCCAATCCCTTCTTTGTTTATCATTTATTCACTACGTTTCTTCTTCATGAAGAAATGCTATATCGAGTTTCTTCTTTCATAAGAAACATTTATTAAACTTCATATTTATCTATAGTCTCATCTTATGAAAACTATATTTCACTTATTGTCTGATCAAGGCATGGGCTATATCCCTAACTAGGGTCTAATCCATATATATAAAAAATCAATTGGGCATAACCTCTACCTTGTATAGCTTGCTTAGAAGAAATGCCTAGGCTTCACGTGGGCAACACTTCTACTTATCGTCGGGTAATCAAGAGAATAAACCGATAGAGGTTCTTCTACTGATGCGTATTTCGAGTTATATGAGTGTGGGTGGACGAATTTGATCTCACCCTAAGGCCATCCATTTATAGGCTGAAATGTGCTCCTTCGCATAGCGCAAAGCATTTCGGCTTAACCATTTGCGTAGCGCGAATGACAAAGTAACCGCCTTAGAATATTTAATTCATTCACGTATCGTGAGTGTAATTGGTTAGCCGCTCACCTTGCGCGAAGGACAAACATAGGTCCAGTGCATCATTTCCTAGACCTGCCACGTGGTGACACGTGTCAGCACCTGACATGATTACTTCGTGGCTACTTCGCGTAGCGCGAAGTGTTTGTTCATTTTCCTTCATATCGCGCGAAGTGACAGAAATTCCAGAATTTTCATTTAGTCCCTGGACTTCTAATCTTTACGTTTTTGGCTTGAATTTTTAGAGATGTTACAGTGTAACATGCAATCAATTCCTAATTATGAGGTAACTATTATGAGTGTTGATCACACTAGCAAAGAATTGGTTTAAATTCAAATAAGAAACTTAAGCAAGATTCTAGCAATTAACAAAGAAAAATCACACCCGGGCTTCAAGAATGCAATAAAATTAGTAATCTCGTGTTCATTTAATAGATTAATTGTAAATGATATAATTAGGTTGACTAACTAGTTAAACCTTAGTCATCAACAATCGCTAACAAATGACAATGGTTATCAAAAAGTCCACGCCAGTGTGACTCAACTAAGGGAAATTGTATGCTTCATCATATTCAAACAATCAGACAACCCATAAGAAAGTATCACGACAACTGGCAAACTAATCGTTTTGACGAAAATAAACCTAAAACGATAGAATGCACAATAATGCCAAACATCAATACTCATAGATTAATAGTAAACGATTACAAATTGTTTGTTCTTAACACATGAGAAATCCGTAAATTAAAATACTCTATATCTTGGGTATGATTCGAGAAAATTAGCCGCGCCTCGACATCGAAAGATCTTCAATTATGATGATATATTCTATACAGATGATCTCTAGATGATTCAGATGGATGGAAATGGTCTCTTTAGCTCTAAAACTGCTATGAAGCGTTAAGAATATCTCTAGGGTCATCAAAATGATATAATACATAAAACCCTAAATTTCCCGATTTTGCCACCCATCACGTATCGTGATGGGGTCCTCCTAGGTCCATCACGTAGCGTGATGGACCAAAAGTCAACATATCCGTAAAATAAGCCCATCCCGTCGCGTAGCGCGATGGGTCTCTTACCAACCAACTTTGTTTTCTCGTCTCATTTAGTTTCATGTGCTAGTCATCCCAGGTCTTCATTCTGTGACATTTGAGACAAAACCAGGTACACCTTAGTACGTATTTACCGATTAAGCAATTAATCGCTTATTACTTAACGAACGAACGATTAACCGAACGAGTTTGGCTATGATTCAGATATCCCGGGGGACCATCTATAAGTGATATACGTTTAATATAAGCTAACATATCAGTATTATGGCGTTAGTACGATAGCAAACCCGTTAAACGAAAACATGCTCGTTTAACTACCCGCTATGAACTCAAACGCGAAAGAGAGTTACAAAACAAGCATTGTATCATCCGTTAAGCCGAAAAAGATTTACAAAACACCTAGTTGGAATGTTTAAGGGATCTGTGAAAATAGTTTCAATTTTTACAAATAAATAGTATGTTTTTAAAAATTTACACAAAAATAGCCGAGAAACAATCGTTTTCGCACTATTTGTCGTACCCGTTATATTTTTCATGCCAAAAACCGAAGCCGGAATAAATTTGGACTCGGAAATTTACGTTCGGGCACGAAAATCAAGAATAGTTGGCCAATTGGGCCCAAAAAGGGGCTCATTTCAATTCCGTGCGTTAAAGGGGTTTACCCCCCTATGTTTCTTCTTATTAAATAAATTATTCTTGAGATATTCTACCTCAAAACTTGAGAAAAACATCTGGGCATTTCTTGTTCTACAACAACCTTCAAAAAACCCTAAGTACTCATTATAATCATGTTTTTCAATTTGTTAATCAAGTTTAATTCCATATAAACATAGTTTGGTTACCAAAAATCATTCCTAACCATTAAAAAGTCATAAAAATGGTCTAAAAACATGTTTTGATCATACACATGGTTAGAAATCAGAATCATACTCTTTTTTTGTAACGTCCAACTTTTGTTAAGCATTTAATAACAGAAAGTTTTGTTAATAGTTGTGTGTCGTTAAATTAATCGTGTGTTACGTATTTGAGAGTTGGAAGTGGGAGTGAGTGGTGGGACCCATGAAACCCCTATATATATAGACCAACCACTTCTTTTCTTTCTTCCCTTTCTTCTCAAAACACACAAACACCCACACACTCAAGAAACACACACCCACTCTCTCTCAAGACCCGAATCCATTATGATATTAAATTAAGGAAGAGTTTGGTGATTCAAGTGCCTTCAACTGACAAGAATTACGTCCAGATCCTCGAGTTGTCAAGATCTGAACTCGAACCCACAAGCAAAAGGCGGGTTTTAGTTTAAAATGGTTAAGTTTTATGGTTAGAATCGGCATGCAAACAAATATAATGATAGATCGGGTTGTGAAATGTAAGAAAAATATAAACTTGGAAAGTTATAACCTCTCGGGTGCACTTTGTGATAAAAAGGTGGTGTTTAGACTTTGAAAGATGGGTTCAGGATCAGGTGCACGGGGTCAGAATGTGTCAAAAGTTGGGAAAGAGTAAAATTAGGTTCTGAGGAAGAGCCACAAAGTAAAATGGCTTTAAAATGGTAAAAAAATGAAGAAAGGAAGGCATTTCGCTTCGCTCAGCCTTGAGAAGCGAAACAGGCATTTCGCTTCGCTCAGCCTTGAGAAGTGAAACAGGCATTTCGCTTCGCTCAGTCATGCGAAGCGAAGCAGTTTCATGTGAAGCGAAACGCTTCCATGCGAAGCGAAGCAGTTTTATGCGAAGCGAAGCAGTTTCTTGCGAAGCGAAACGCTTCCATGCGAAGCGAAACAGGTTCACGCGAAGCGAAATTCTTCCATGCGAAATTTTATAAAATTCATTTTTGATGCATTTTTGTTAAAGGACTGTTAATTAACGAAACAGTTCCAGCTCAACCCCAGCCAGTGGCGCTGCCCCTTGGACCCTGCTAGGGGCTGCCGCCCCTAGACCCCGCTACCAGGGGCGCTGCCCCCGGACCCCTGTTAGTTGAGGGTGTCATTGACTTAGATGTAAGAAGTAGTAGTAATGGATATTTGACACTCGTAATGCGTTATACAGTTAGCCATGCACAGCTAAATAAGGGCATTACTATTAACGGCAAGAGAAACCGACTTCAGGTGAGTTTCTAGCCCCTTTATCCGTTATGTTTTTGGGGCTGTGTGCATACTCCTTTGTGATAGTTGTTAATACACTTAACTTAAGTGGTAAGTGTATGATATGTGTATGTTATATGTATGACTAAGTATTGAATGTTATTATGGAATGTTTATACGAATGAATATGTCATAAGTATGACTAAATATTGAATGTTATTATGGAATGTTTATACGAATGAATATGTATATATACGTATATACATGACCAGAAGATATGTAAAGTATGCATGAACGAAATTGAATGGGTGATCGAGTGACGTGACAGGTATAGTTATTGGAGACAAAGGGACCAGACCCTAAAAATATCTGAGACAGAAGGGACCAGACCCTGACAATATCTGAGACAGAAGGGACCAGACCCTGATAATATCTGAGACAGAAGGGACCAGACCCTAATAATATCTAAGACAGAAGGGACCAGACCCTAATAATATCTGTGATGGTAGAGATAGAATAGCCTATGGTAAATTACAAGGCCTTATGAAAGAAAGTATGTAAGCGTGTGTGCATGTATATAAAGTTTGTATGAAAGAAGTAAGAGTAAATAAGGTATGAAGACGTATCTTCGGATGCGTATGAGTAAAGATATGAATGTATAGTATGTTAAATGATTAACTAGAACTCACTCAGCGTAGCTGACTTTTAGTATGCACGCAGGCAAAGAGATTGAGGCAGTTGGCTTGAAGAGGGACACATGGCATGGACGGAAGAGATTGGCATATACGAAGAAGTGTCATGACTGTTTTAATTAATGTTAATGGAAAGATAATTTGTATGTTAAGACAAAAATGAATGTTTGTAATGTGATGTTTGAAGTTTTAAATTATTCCGCAAAAGTTTAAATTAACTCTGATTTTAGAACTGTGTTTATGAGTAAATCCAACACCAAAGTAGGGTTACCGAGAACGGGGCCTTAATTTTTGGCCATAAACACGGATTAGAGGGTTTAAACGGTGTTTTTACAGTTCAAAAGTTCGGTTTAATACCCTAGCAGAAACCCTAAGTTCCAAGGCTGCCATATTGATGAAACATGCTTTTTTGTGATATAGGACCTGTGCTAGCTTACCTAGAAGCAGATGAACCCTGAAACTTGATCAAGAGGACAAAAATGGACGAAAACCGCAAAGGTAATGCCGAATTGCTCGATTACGGGCTGTTTAGGATTCTATTGTGATGTGCATATTTTTAGGTTATAAAATTTGTCAGGGACATTAGGGACAATATGATTGAGTCCCTATCCAAATTTGGTAATTTTTTGCCCATCCGAGAATATTTAGCGAATTTATTACCGATTTGGGGTGTTTATTTGGGAAAAATACTTAAAATGCTTGAAAACTATGAAATTTTGTGGGGAACTCATATTTGGTATAATATGATCACAAATGAAATTTGGGGTCATTTGGAAAACCCTAGGTATGTTTGTGGATTCGCGCTTATTCGAGATTTCATAGTAGTTTTTTGGCTCGAAAAGGGTATTTGGCAAGATTTTTAGCTTCTAGAATTTTTAAAGGTTGTTTTGGGAAGTATTTTGATCACTCTAGAATTTTGGCGGATTTTTCGGAAATCGTTTGGTATAAACAGACAATTTTCGGGCTAAATATTGCATATAAAATGATTTTTTATAAATTAATTAATTAGTAAATAATTCCAGAAGTATTTTTATAAAAATCTACATATTTTAATTGATAAGTGGCTAAATTTTCATGATTTAATGATTAACGGATAATTAATTATGCTAATTTGAAGATTAAACAAATTCAAATCGAAGAAAAATCGTCGAGTTCGTGAATAACGAACTTGTCGGAATATCAGAACCTTAAGAGTGATCAAAAACCATATTTTTGGATTAATTAAGTAAAAACAAAGTTTTTTTGAGAAATCCGGACAATTTGGGTAAATTGTGTGTGTTTTCTCTAAACCAAACTGAATAAACGGAAACGAGCCCCGTAGCGAATCCAGATTCCCAAATTGTGATATTTCTTTATAACTTAATCATTTTATCAACCAACACGTTTACCCGTGCTTACATCCCCATACTTTTTTCTAAACGCATAAACGATCAACTTGGTCCAACTGGTGAAACGGGGAAACTGAGCCAAGTTCGGTTTAAATATTAGACATTGAACAACTTCACAATCTAAGCTTGCTAACACTTTCTAGGTATAACAGCTATACCCAGACTAGCTATACAGCCCAGTTTAGTATAATGATTATAATAATATTAAAATATTAATATTATTATAATATTCATTATAGGGACTAGTGATACGAATCAAGCGAACTACATGCTGACACTGTACTGAATCCCGATTAAACCGTGAGTTTCTTGACCCCACTTTCTGAACGGTTTTACAAACTTTTGGGGTGAAAAACATGTTTGCTTATACACATACACACACACACACACACATATCTGATATGTATAGTGATGTGAATTATCTAAGTTCTAACACATGAAAGTCCCCACTAACACAGTGATTAACTTCGAGCCGGTGGCTTGTGAATAGTACTATTGGTTTGACAAACCCAGACGGGGCCAGCATGGTTTGCTGAGACCTTATCCGGTTTGCACATGTCCATAATTATACAAACCAGCTATGTAGTGTTAGGCATGGCTACTTGGGGCATATTGTGGGCGATAGGGGGGCCAATGTGGTTGATTAGGCGTGGGAAATGGAGGCATGCAACATGTACAAACAGTCCGGCTTCACTATATCTTTGCATAATTATATCACATATACACATACATACTTACAGGCATATATACAAACTGTGACTCGCGATTACGCATACTTGTTTTCTTGAAACCCGTGAAACTCACCAACTCGTGTAGTTGACCCATTTTAAACGTGCTTTTCAGATGTGGCACCTGGAAAATCCTTGATGTTGTGCTACCTGTTACTGAATATGGTCGATGCTGTGTGAATAGACGCAAGGGTATTAGTACGAATAGAATAGTTTAACGAACATATTTTGCTGTAACATCTAGTTTGTAAAGAAAGATAGACCAATGTAATATATTGTAAATTAGTTTGTAATGTGTCTTTATAAACAATGTGGTTTATACCAGAGGTGTCTGTTACGTCCACGTTTTACGCTTTCGCATTTTGCTAGTTAGGGTGTGACACATTCCATGTTCATACAGGTCCGAAATAGCTACATTTATCACGTGTGACCCGAAACAATATACACACGTATGAAGTATCAAAGTTCGTGCAATAAACAGTTAAAAATAATAAATTAACATGCTAAAATATGTACAAAATAACCAACCATAACATCCCCACACTTTTCATATGTTTACCCTTAAGCAATCTAACGTAAACATCAACCTCCATCATAGGTATGCCAATTATTGCCATTAATACTAGTAAGGTTTAAGGTCATAACCAATTTTCCAGATTGACACTTCTAGATTGACAAGCCAACAAATATATTTAATGATGCTATAATAACAATAGAACCGCCTAAACGAGTGTACTTTGTTTCTGGTTACGGTATACATGTTCATGCCCCTCACACTATCAACACTTCTCTCGGTTTAATATCTGGACTAGCAAAAGATGTGCTAGTATATATCTCTACCCTCAAAGGCCAAATATGTGTCACAACTTAGTAAGCTTGCAGGTCAGTTATATCTCCACCCATTACCCACTGGTTGCATAAAGACTCAGACTACGGGTTTTGCTGATGGTTAGGTTTAGGTGCGGAATAGGCATATTTAGTGACTAAGGTGGTTGAAACCTTGTTTATTTAAACAAACAAACAAAACAATTCAAAAACAAAAACCACTATTTACAAATAACTAAAACAATAACTAATAACTATTTTTGGTTTTTTTTTTGCCAAATACTGATAAACATTCATGAACCATATATTTACAACTCTGACTGAGACGTCTTTACATTGTGTACTATGCTTTATAATTGACTATATATACAACTCTGGATTTCATCATATAGGGTTACAATAAAAAGGCCAAGGCTGACATGGTTTGTAATGTAGGTTTTAATAAACGAAAAGAAATAAGGTCCAAACGACCTCCTAAGGGATAATGTCGGGTAAGGAGTTTTGTTTAGTATGAGAATATATGTACAAATTTTCTGAAGTCCTAATCTCCATGCAGGTTGATGATATTAAGATCTCGACATGCATATGACAAGCAAGTTTTAATTCTGTAAAACATATCGGCTACACTCAAATCATAATATGGCATGTTTTGATATACATACACATATATAATATGTGTATTAAGTATAGGGGCTATCTCACAATATGGATGGATATTAGGGCTGCTGATATGAACCATGTATACCCATCCCCTTGACTCGTTTTCCCCATCTAAACGACCTCATTTTTAACTCCTTTTTGAAAAATTAGTTAGGAAAATTATCGAGAAGCTCAAAATCAACCATGACATGAAACCTATAACTTGGCATTAATAACAATAATTAACAGTTAATAACTTTGGTTTCTGAACACACTCGAGGTAACTATCGGGCTAAAAATTTTCAATTTTCCCCCCATCCCCACACTTGAGGTTGACATTGTCCTCAATGTTTAAAATTTAAAACGTTAAAAGAACATTTAGAGGACGGGTTAGTGATTGTTTAACAATTTAAAAACCTAGGCTCTAATGTGATGGTTCTGACACTTAAATCTACAATTACATTTCTAACACTTAAAACTAAAATAATAAATATACTATGAAACTGAAATCACCTGATACAAATAATTGTGTAGTGCTAAGCGTGGTTCATGCAAAACTCGTCTTCTCGAAAGACTAAAATTGAATCTGCAAAGTCTCAAAACGTGTAGAAGTGAGCTTCTCACCATGTGTAAGACGTAGGTCTTTTAAGAATTTTGCAAAAATGAATTTTTAATTAATTGTATAAACACTAATTACCAAACCAAATTATTTAGTTTGATAATAAATTTTGTAAAACGAGTTAAAATGTTAAAAGACTTAACTCACTTTCGTAGGAATCACGATGCATTTAGCGTACGCAACAAGCCCTTTAAACTCCCTTGTAGCGTGGACGAGTAAGATCTCGTGAGGGTTTATAGTGAACAACCCCCACAAAGTTCAAATACAAAACAATATACAATTATCAACACAGCAGACATCAAACAAAAGATATACATATACATAATTTATCCAACCGATTACCCCATACACATTTTCCCAATATAATATTATTTAAGTACAGACTATGATGATAAAAACAAAATAAAGGGAAAAATAAAACCAAAATGTAACCAGTTGTCTGCTGCATCACCACTGACTACTCCATCTGAACATCACCACCAGCAACCGGCTGGTCAGCTGCCTACTTAGCCTCTCTACCAACTCCCCCAGCCTGAACTGCATCACCTCCAGCAACCCTAGCCTGACCGCCTTCCAGCTTATCAGGAACTCTAAGTGAATCGGGAACCGGTACCTGCAAATGAGTGAATTACGTACGAAAATAGTGATCGTGGCGGGCCAGGTGGGCTCATGTCTCTCCTGCATAGCAAGTTGGTGCTGATATATCATCTCTAGTGTGACCGGCTGTGCTGGCTGATGTGGCGGCTGCCTTAGAGGATACTGCTTGCTGTGTTATCTACATACGTAGGACGATAACATGTTGTCAGTGTCGAGGTACACCTATCTGTAAAGCAATAGGAGCATCAGTCCCTGGAGGTGGCGAAGCTTGCGGGCCATGCCTGACCGGCATCCACCGTGGAGGATCCCATAACTCACAGATCCCGGCCTTCTGAGCATCATCCGATGTAATAACTGCAATCTCTGGCCCCTCAATGAAGTTGTAACACCCTACAAATTTTCATACCAATTTTGAAAATTTAGAAAGTTTTGGGGCCAGTTAGTCATTTAGCTAAAGATATATGGAAGCGACATTTGTCCTATGACTCATCGCCATGAAACGACATGTGTCACATGGTGGCGAAATAGAAGGACACATGTCAGCATATAATGCCACGTATTTTCTCGAAGTGACATGTGGCTAATCAAGATAGCATGCCACATGTCAACACCAAATAGCACGACTCATCGCAAGAATGACATGTGGCTAATGGTGGTGACTGACGGTCCAACTGGGCGTGGCTATAAATAGTGAGCAAGGGTTCCTCATTTGTGGCATCCAAAACACCAAGCAAATCCCACTTTCTCGAAGTTCGTGCCATCGAGTTGTAGTCCTGACGTCGCACTCAACAAACTGCTCGTTCGTCCCTAAGCGTTATACCCATTTTAAGGTAAGAGTTATTTAACTCATAGCTTAGATCCTAGTCGAGGGTATAGTCTAAACCCTAGAAAGTTTATAGATAATTTTAAGCTTTTTATATATAAATGCTTACAAAAATAAATGTTTCTTTATTATTAGGAAATATAAATTTTTATGTACCAAGGTTATTGTTAATTAACATTCTTCTAAAGGTAGAAACGTTAATTTTTTTTGTATATAAGATACTTATAAATAATTAAACAGAAAAACATGACGAACATGTAGTAACTGAAAGGGGAATTTTTTTGTAATTCTAGGTGGTTTAGGAGAGCACTTTGTATATGTAGGTGGTTTATTTATTTTTTTGTAAAACTAGATAACTCTTGGTCGTCTTTTTTTGATTTTATATATAACAAATTGTATCGAATTAACGAGCGAAACTAGTATCATTTTTAAAAGATATTCGAACCCATTAATTATTAAAAAAATTCGTAATCAATATTTTTATATAAAATCTAAAAACTTTTAAAATAACTATAAAATTACTAATAAACATTATAAATGAACCGGTAATAACTGATATATATATATATATATTAAAAAACCTAAGATTATTCATAAATGGACCAATAATAACCAGTTACTGGTTTTCAAACATAATATCTAAATAAAATTTAAATAAAAGTTGTGATTAAAAAGGAGTTTTTTAAGTCGTGATTGAAGATGTTATAAGCCGTTTTCAAAACATGAAAGCGTGTAGAGAACAATTATAATATATAATATCTTTATTATATAATATGACTTGTATTTACTGATTGTTGACGACGTGCTTTTGTTATGATAGTGATATTGCATTTTATCTATCTGACCGACCTGACCCGACCCATCCGGTCTGAAAATTTGGCGTCGGAAAAATCGAGCACCAAAAATATCCCGAACCCATATGAAAAAAATGTCTAGCTCCGACGTGGGTGTAGTGATATGTTATGTTGGTGAACTTATTTAAAACATATCACCGATTTTTGTGTGCTTGTAAATAATAAAAGAGGAAACAAAAGATGTTTTATATTTTTATTTTTGTACAAGTTATATGCATAAAAGCTTTTCGAGAACCCATGAGCACATCTTGTTTTTTTCAATAACCTCATCATGAGAATCTTTGTTGAGAAAAATCCAATATGTCAAACATATACTATATTAAAACATATATTGGGATAAAAATATGGGCAATTTCTAAAATTGATTTGATGTATTCAAATCTCACTGACCCCACACCCCCCCTCCCTTGCTAGTTTAAAAGTTTTGTCAGATTTTCTTTAAACTCCCTGCCCCCCATTGCGAGTATATAATTTGTGGTTAAACTCGCAGCCCCCCCCCCCCCCCCCCCGCGAGTTCTCTAGTTTTACAAAAACTTAAATAAACCACCTACATATACAAGGGGGTCTCCTAAACCACCTAGATTTACAAAAAATCCTAGAAGGGTGATAACATCGGTAGTCGAGTCTCTTGTCTAAGGAAAGTAATTCGTATAAATCCCAATCAACCGCGAAACCCGTTTACTTTTCTGGAGAGCTTGATGAGAGTGTTCAAACCTATTAGGTCAAAGCACGCTACACCAAACGTCATACGTACGAAAAAGGCTTTAAGTAAACAAAGTAATCATTTTTAATAAATCATGTTTATTCTAAAGGAGGAAACATTGCAGTTTTATAAACTCGATTTCTTCTAAAGCAAGAAACGTGAAATTTAGATGATTTCTTCTAAAGGAAGAAACGTCAATATCAAAATGTACGAATTTATAGACTAAAGGTCTAAAGTAACATTTTAACAATAAAATATTTTGTCAAGGTTTAAAGCTATATAACCAGACTAAAGGTCTGAAGTAGATCATTTGATCTAGATCAATTATTAAACTATTATTCTCAAGCTATAGATCCAAGGTAATCATTCATTAAGTACATAGAAGTTGTTAATTAAGTAACTCATCAAAAGGTGAATACGCTCCCAACTCTTTTTCTATTTAATTGAGTCATTTCAACGTGTCAAAGTTTACGTAGGACTATAGATCCCTAAAACTTTGTTTGTCGCTGTCTCTCAGGCTAGATATACGTTTGTCTGGATCCATTCATATGTAGTCAGAGGGTAGGCATACCACGCCACGCTTAGCATCATGTCCCTACTCATTGAGCCGGTTTACTGGGTCGTTAGGGATTGACTATGTGATATATTTGGTACGCTGGTCTATACGGCCGCTCAATTGTTACGAGTGAAGCTAAAGGTTTATATAAATGATTTAGTTTCAGCGTGTTCACCAGCAATTGTCGCTGACGTATTTTATAAAACTATTTTACAGGTAATCAGTAGAAAGGTGTAGTAGAAGATGGAGGATATAGCCGTTAGATGCATTTGATGGCTCAGTTTGGTTTTAATTATGTAAAAGATGTAAATTAACGTTTTACCACTTTTAATGTTTTGTAAGACAATATCGGGTGTTTAATTCCCAAGTTTTCTACAAATGAATACTTTAATCAAGAAAAGACTTCTGCTGCGCAACACATACTTTGATGCATTTTCAAAATAAGTACACTTTGATGTATTTTCAAAATAAGTACCAACTATGGTCATGTGCTGTGACATTCGTCAAATTTTCGACTTGTATTTGTATTTGTTAACTCGACCCGTTAGGTCGTTTCGATGTATTGTTGTTTTTTATCATGAATAAAGTATTCCCAACATTTAATGTTCAATTTTCATTCGATTAATATTGCGTTCAATTTATAAAATCCTGAGTTTTATTGTTAAACGCACATTGCAGGTTAAATGCGTAATTATCTAAAATTCTTAATAAATCATAGCATCCTTAAAGTTCAGCGTTAGAAATGAAACTATAAATATCAAATCTGTTATTAAATAAAAATCCAAAGTACAAGGACCAATATGTAAAATTAAAGTTTAAATCAGTTTAAACAAACATATGAATCTTCAGGGACTGGGAATGTAAATATTTAAAATATATTAATTAACCCAAACCCCCCCTTCTCCCTCGTTTTCCCGATGACATTCCGGCCGGCGGAATCCGGCGTCGGAGAACTCGTTTTGACCGTAAATCTCGTTAATTAACCAATTTAATTATTATAATATCATTAACCGTCGAGTTCATATCTTAATCAATAAATTAATTGAATAATAACGATCTTAACGGCCGAGTTCAACCCGTGATATTTGCGGGATCCTTTGCTCATCAAATTAACCACCCATTGACCATTTCCGTTGCAATTCACCTATAAATAAGGCCATACACACCTTATACAACTCGCTCATGTCTCTCAATCTCTCCCAATCTCCCTTAATTGGCCTAATATTGAGCCCGAAGTTCTGTTTCTCCGACCTGAGCCTTATTCCCGTCAAAATACAACTCTAGCAAGTAATTGATATATGTAAAATAACAATTTTTATACAATGATCAAAACCCTAG